>NC_079169.1:77278836-77308836 GCF_947568905.1 Ostrea edulis
AACAGATGTCCCATGTCATAGTAGGTGTGGTACGCTAAAGAACTCTCACTGCTCAATGGCTCTAAGTGCCAAGGATAGGCCTAAATTCGATGCCCTTCCCTGGTATTGGCGACGTCTCCATATGAGTGAAAAATTCTCGAGAGGGACGTTAAACAAGAGACAATCAATCATAAAAGTTGATTTATTTGACAAAACATTTGAAAATATATGATGTTTTAAAGCCCGGTTTAAAGGAACATATTTTTCTACCCAAACTCAAAAGTAGTTGAAATTAAGAGCAATTAATTAACAGTGGTACTAAAATTGATAATCAATTATTAATGGATTTTACTTTGCATTTTAAAAAATATTATAAGCAAAATTGCAAAGCTTTTTAAAATATACTAGTTGAAATGTAGGCGGAAATCCAGAGTTAGCTTACATAGTTCTTTGAGATACAAGTAAGAATCCTCTGAAAATCCATGTTACCTAAAAACATATTACTTTATCATATATGCACCTCAACAATTAGATTTTATGAAATGATAATCTAATTGGCTTAATGTGGTTAGGTGACTAGAGAGAATAAAAATCATATCCCACCTCTGCAGAACCCCCTCTAGTCTTTAATTTTCCATTCTTGATTGTCAAACTTCATGCTCGAGGTATTAAGAACATAGGATATCCAAAATTAATAGTCAAAATTTTGTAAAACTATTTGTAAATGTTTTAATACATGTATTGCTAAAATCCCATATTCACCACAACATTTTCCTACAGTACAATCCTACTTCATATGATGCATCAAAAATCTCGAGAATCATATGACCTTTAAAACATGCTGTGTTTATGTGGGATTTTCGATCATTTGATCAGACACTGAAATCCACCAAGAAATGATCTAATGTACATGTGTTTCTATTGAATTTTGAAGTAGAGATTTGTGAATAATACAAAAATAAAGGCGACTTCATAGAAATTTCATGGTATTAAAATATGGGTTTTTAGCAATATCCAAAACATTTACAAATAGTTCTAACAAAATTCTTTTTTGTGGTATCCTTTGTCCTTAACTTAGCTTTGTGTTATCACCATTACACAAAACAGATTTATACCATTCTCTCTACCCTCCTATTTCTTACCTGGCAGTTTCATTCAGTGTTTGAGGATCAGAGTTGTCTAGCAATACCAAGGCCATACTCCTGAAATTATCATTATAATCATTTATCCTTCCTGGAGTTATCTCCCCACAGCACCTCCACCAAGACAAGAAACTTTTCTTGGAAAATTGATAAATAATTACTGATCATTAATTTTATATCAATAATTATTCATGTTTCCTACTTTTTGAATGATAAAACAAATGTTACAAAGGTTTTACATCCCCTAAAAGTCATGAATTTGCTAAAAATACATGTAGATACATGTTGTACAACTTTTTCGAAAGTTTTAAGTGTAAGAGAAAAAAAGTTAAATAATACTGATGACTTCAGATATTCAAAGTCCATGGAACTGCTGAAAAACTTCCAGAGGTCAAGAGTTTGAGGTTTTAAGAGTTGGCTTAATCTGGAAATAGTCAATCCGATCCATATATTCAAAATCCTTTACTAACATATTGCATGTCATTACTCATTCCTTCTATATCAGCATTCACTTGATAACCGAGAAGTTGCGAGTTGGAGCCCCGCTTGTGCCATGGCCTCGTCAAACCTGAGGCATGAACTTAAGTAGTGATTGCTCCTTCACCAAATGCACGGTATTCACAGATCATTTGGATATTACCTCAATAACGGAGGTCCCGTATCGCGGCAGGCATTGGCATGATAAAGAACCCTCACTGCTACAGCCATGAGCGCTAAGCATAGGTCTAAATTTGTGGTACTTCATCTACAACTGGTGACGTCTCAATATGAGGGGAAATTCTTGATGGGACGTGAAACAAACCACTAATCAACCAATTTTCTATGTAAGAAGTTAAGCAACAATATTTGCCATACTGACTTAGTAACAATAATTAACTACCCATTTAACTGACAGTTAGTATACACAATGAATACTTCAAGTTTTCAAAAGTGAAATATAATCAAAGGGACCAAGATTTTATTTTGAGAGATCAAGAACTTTGAGAGATTGATATATCTAAAGATCAAGAGTAAAATTGCTCAGTTATATCAAGAAAAAATCAGGACCAGGGCTCTGTTTTATCAAAGAACTTACAACTAAGACTAAATTGTTACATAGTTCTAAAACTTGTCAACTTCATTAATTTTGTGAGATGATATTCATATAAAATTACATAAATAAATTCTTCATATCACAATGTAATCAATTTAAAGAATAAAATTAATTGCAAAAGAAGATTTTGATCTTAGTCGTATGTTCTTTTGTAAAACGCAGCCCAGGACGTCACTTCAAGAGATCGAAGTTCAATCCATCAAGAATCAAGAGTCACCTGTATAAATATCATTAATTGTGATGCATTGACAGGTGTGAATGTTGAGTCCTTCATTATCACACTCATCAGCTTACCTAACTTTCTCATTTTCTGACATTGTCACACACACTTCGCTGTTACAAGCCATATTTCCCAGGATTCCTATGCAAATTTCCTGTCAAAGCAATTCAGAAGCACTTATACTCAGACCACAGGGATTCTGTTTAGGATAAAACCAATATGGTACAAGGAACATCAGCAATGAATTCTTTTAAGAAGAATGCTAAATTAATAAAACATTTATTGATCACTCTTCAATCTCTTTCTTCCTGGCCAGCTGATGTTCCAAATTAATATGGTGTCCATGACTTTCTGTACATAGTGATTGCTGAACATAATGTAAATGTAGCATATTTAGCTCATACAATATTTAGTGGAAAAATGTTTTCGATGAATTAGTAAGATTTGATTTAGCACTTTCCTTGTACTATTTATGAAAATAAAGAAATTAGCTGGCATTTCCACCAAAGGGCACTAAAAAGAATACTGCCAAATGTCCAATTACAGCAGGATATACTTCCATTAAAGCAAAATATTTCATACTCACTGTGACCCTGGGCGCTTTTGATTTACCGATCACTCCGATAAATATTTCAACAGCTTTGAACTCATGCAGAAACTGGACAACTTCCTGTACAGAAATTAAAACTGATATGGTATAGAAAGCATCACACAGATTATGGGTTACTCGCAAGAATAAACAATCTAACTTGAAGATTCTTGGTAATATGCTACGTAAAAAAAAAAAATCCACATAGGTTAATTCCCTTTCATTTTGCAACATCCAAGTATGATAGCCATCTAAGCATAAATTCTAAATCAGTATTCTAACACTTGCTTCATCCTTTACCGAGTTCATAGACATGTCCCATAGTTTACAAAGCTCAGTCTGCAGCTCTTCATCCACATCCACACCAAAATCATTCTCTCCTTCTTCTTCTTCTTTGTTGTCCATCTCTTTTTCTACCTCCTATTAAGAAATAAGTTTTATTTATAATAATGAAAATAAGAAGGCTAGGCAATACTTTGTGCACAGGGGAGGGGGTGGAAGAAAATTTACACTAAATCTTTGCAAAGATTTTTTTCTCCTGTTAATGTCCCAATGCCTATCCATTGTTAGGTATCACTTTTCATAGAGAAATTTCATATTTGCATAACACACTTCAAATTAAGGCAAATGGTTATCCTTTCATTTCACATTAATCACTTTAGGAAATTGCCATATTTACTGTAGTCTTAATTTCACTGCAGTTTTCACAAAATTAATTCAATAATTCATGAAAAATTACAAGCATATGTATATTACATAACATATATTACTCTTTCCAAATTAATACTGTTCAAATAAATATTTATACGGTATATACATACATACATAGATACCAAGGATAACCCATGAAAGCTTGAAAGCTTATTTCCAATGGGGTCCTTTGATGCACGGATGTTTGCGCTAGGGGTCATTTATGTGGGAGGAAACCGGAGTACCCGGAAGAAACCCATGTGTCCGAGCAGGCGACCGCCATACCCTCTCACACACAACCACTGCCGATCACAGGGATCAAACTCGGGTCGCAGCGGTGAGAAGCGAGAGCGCTACCTCTGCGCTACCCGGACACCCAAGCAACTTAAAAGATTTAAAATTATCTTAAAATTCCAGTAGTTCTTTCATTGTTGTGAAATATTTACAATGACAAATACTGAGAGAGTCACATCTACAACTTGGTATTATTCCACGTATCATGACAATATCAGAGGATTATTTTGGAGAGGTCGAATCCACAACAAAGAAAACTTACACGGTGCAAAGATTTGTAATAACCTAATAAAAGCATTAAGTAGCTCATTACACTAAAATTTTATTTAATGCCGAGCCAAATCTCAGCCTTGATTATGTAAGATCCAGATGAAGATATCCAGGACAATTGTATTTTTCACAGATGATGGACATGCACTCCTCTAATGTCATATGTTGCATTTCATCTGATACTCTGTATTGCAATATCACCTGAATAAGTTTCATCAGCGTAGAGAAAAGCCAGTGTTTACTGAAGGTTGTATTACGAATGACTCCCGCTTCAAGCAAGTCCGTATTCTCCTGCAACTCCGGGGGAGGAGAAGGGTTCCTTGTATAGCTTGGAGAATCTGTAATAAAAGAATCACACGACAGACTGAGAGCAAGGCGCGTTTACCACACAGGTGCTTGTTTCATAGGCTTCGAAAGCTATGCTATTTAATAACGTGTTAATAACACTGTTATTAAATAGCATTGCTTATGAAGTCTATGAAACAAGCGCCTATGGCCACGGGCACTGGAAGTTAATGTAAATATATAGTATGTGCATGTATACATGTACATACTATATATTTACATTAACTTCCAGTGCCCGTGCCTATGGCCTGTGGTTTACCACATGTACATTTGATACAAGTTTTTTTTTTTTCTCCCGTAAATATAAGATTCACATAAATGTAAATATCATGCCAAATTGTTAAACAGGTCTAAATTATCTACACATAAACATCAAGTATACCATCACTCATTTTCCTTTACTTGTGCATTGAAATAATGCGACTTTTTTTGGTGATTACTGTTAACTTTTTTTGCTTGTTGTTTTCCCACGTTTGTTTTCCTTTTAGAGTATACCGAGCCCGATTTTTATTAGAACAAATTAGGCTTACAGAAAGGTTGTTTATGGGACTTCTGACCACAGGGGCTCGTCACGAATTGACTCTCTCTATTCTATATTTACATAAATATAGAGTAGACGATGTCAAATTTTAATAAGACAAAAATTTCGTGACAAGCCCCTGTGATCTGACTATACTTTTTGTGTCAGTAGCGGATTTACCTCAGGGGGGGGGGGGGGGGGGGGGGGGGGGGGGGGGGGGGGAGGCACTACTAACATTTTCAAATCTAAGGTAAATCGTGGTCTCTTGTTTAAAAAATATAAACAATAGAAGAAGCAATAATTAATTTCTTCCACTTTCGGAGAAATAAATGACAAAATCTGTTGATTTATTGAAATTGAATCACTTTTATTGGGAGAACTTACATTTTTTGCAAAAACCTTTAAAATTTGCGTAATTCTATTAGATTTACCCTATTAAAAATAACAGAAAATAATAAAAATGACTACATAGAAGACATATTTCAATCCCTATAAAATCCAGGGACCAGCCGGGGAAAAATGTATTCTAAAAAATTGTATTTGCACTTCTCCTAAAGCTGGTAATGTTTCTAAATGACCGATCTTTCGGTGTCTCGACTTTTCACATATCCTCTTGAAAACAATTTAAATAGGAACCAAAATACAAAGTATCATTCCAACAGGTCTTCTAATAGAAATTATAAAACTTGGACGTTTTGTAAAAATAAAATATTTTAAAAACACCCCAAAAACAAAACACGCACACACGCACGCGAGCGCATGCACGCACACACACATACACACACACAAATTGTGTTTCTTTTACTACGGACCGCATGCAGTCATTAGACTTCTTATTTAGGACACCTACGTCTATCAAAGAGTTCTGTTTTATGCATCTTAGCTTGTGTGTGAGCATGCTCTGCAGCTTGTATATAATTCATACCCACACCTTCAAAATCTAATATCAGGACCAACTCTGACGACCAGACCACTTAACCAACGAACAACAGCGCCCGTCGTTAAATCTTTGTAATGCGACCCTCCAGCAATTGGGTTTAATTAAAATAATTGAAATTTGCATCCAAAAATAATAACCAATTGTTAATTGATGCTTTTAAAGAGGATGAAAAGTTATCTCATGTAAAAACTAGTCCAAGCATGACTAAATCATTGAGTATTAAAAAGATGATTGGACTTTCCTCTTTAGAGATTTCCTATGAAACATTTAGCAATAAATTAAGAAACTATTATGAAAATAAAATATCTGATCAATTTGATAACATAAAACAAACAAATTGTGGAAAACTTGTATTTTATGGCCAATTATATAATTATAATTTTAAATTGCAAGAATATTTGAAATTTACACATTACCAAAAGCTTACATATCTCTACTCACTAAACTAAGACTAAGTGCACATCTCCTCAATATTGAGGTTGGGAGATACTGTACACCTCCAATTCCACGATCTAACAGATTCTGCTTGAATGAAGTCGAGGATGAGAAACACTTCCTATTATTTTGTACAAAATACGATCACTTGAGGAATAAATATTCAGAACATTTGGGTGATTTGAATGCAAATTCCATAAAAAGTCTCATGAATACTGAAAATTATACATTCACAAAGCATTTTTGTCAATATTTGAATGAGTGTTTTAATCTAAGGTACACTGAATTGAGAAATCAGGACAATTGTGGTTAATCTGAAATTGTGTATTATGTTATACAAACTAGTACGAGGGCTGTTCGATATGTAATGTGTATTGTACCTCAGCGCGATGACGCTTTGCACGATGATGATACTCTTGAATAGCTCTATTTAATACCTTTCCAACGGTATAAACACGAGCCTTCAGCTCCACGTGGTTTTAAACTTATAGTCATTTCAATAGAGCCAGTCGTTGACCAATGTTGTAAAAATGGTTGGAAAACGGGTTGAGAATATTGATGAAGTTAGAGCTTGCATAAAAGTTCGCACAAAACTCGGTCATTCGGTAATGCAGATTGTTACTGAATTGAGGGAAGTTTATGGGTCTGATAACTTATCTTATGAGACAGTTCGTAGATGGAGAAAGAAATTTCTGACTGGCACAGAGTCCTTCAAAGATTCAGCAAAATCTGGCCGACCTGTGACTATAACAGGCAAGGCAAATGTCTCAAAAGTCATGGAAATAATTGAAAGTGGAGATACACGATTCGTGATATTGCCAAAGCTGTTGACATATTGCTAGATCGCGGGTGCATTTCATTTTGAAGCGTATTTTGAAAGTACGAAAGATTTCTGCCCGATGGATACCGCATATATTGAACGGGTACGAGTACAAACCGCTAAGCAATGGCTCAAAATGTTTCCCAAATGCAATCAAAGACAATTTGCAAACATTATTACTGGTGACGAAACATGGGTTCACTATTTCGAACCAGAAAGAAAAATTGGAAACAAAATATGGCTAACTAAACACGGTAGAAGGCCTGTAGTTGCCAAAAGAACCATAAGCACAAAGAAGGTTCTTTATTGCATATTCTTCTCATGTGGTGGTATAGCCGTACAAATTTCGGTGTCGAAAGGAAAAGGTGTTACAGGTCGGTATTACCGAGATGTTATGCTAAAAAGGCTCAATAAATACATGTATTATCATAAACAACGCCCTGTGTCAGGATTCAGGCATGTTCGTGTACTTCATCTGAGCTTGTTAAGCAATGTCTGAAGTCGGAGAAGGTTACCGTCTTGCCACACCCACCATACTCTCCAGATCTAGCCCTATGCGACTTATTCCTTTTCCCAAAACTTCAAAAGTTCTTATCTGTTCGTCATTACAAGTCCCGACAAGCCCTTGGCTCAGCCATCAAGTCAGTGCCTCAGAGGTCTACCTAAATCAGCGTACCGTGACGCATTACATAAATGGATTCAGAGATTGAAATTATGAATTTCAAACTTTGAATTAAGGGATGTAATGTTCATTTCACTATTTGAGTAGAAAGCTTTTGAAATATCGTATAATACACATTACATATCGAACACCCCTCGTATATGATGTTAATTTATGATGTACGCCTCATGTTTGGTAATCGTCAATAAAGCACATACTACGAAATATATGGATATTGTATTACAAACTGGTAGAATTAACACTATATCTGTTCCTCCCTCCCTGTCGAGATATTTCCAAATGACACAACCCGATCCTTTGGGATTCTAAATTAATACTATATGTAGAAAGGACAACATACTTGACTGAAGTTATATTGCTTGGTTGTGGGCATTTTATGAATAAAAAGATAATTTTGTTTTACTCAAGGAAAAATAGCTCTACCTGTATGTCAAAGTTCATATATCAAACAAAGTATTTGTAAAGGGTTACCTAACATCACATTAAACGTAACTCGTGTCGACGCCATTAAAGGTCATGCCTTCAAGGACCAAATCAAAGACGCAATTCCCTGTAAAAACAACTAAATCAGCTGCAAACCAGTACATTTGTAGCTCATTTATAATATGAATTTCTTATCAACAAATTAAATTGTTAGCTTTCGTTAAAGATGCAAAACACAAACAAAGCCCCGCCCTTCGTCAGTGAGGCGACACGAGGACGATCTATCCAGAGGCCCTTCTCGGTTACCTGGGTATCAAACCCACCCAATTTCAAATTTAACACAGCAATATCCTTAATGCCATCCCACACGGAAAAACAATAATAATCAAAGTACTGAAACGAGGTGAGGAACGATGCAAAATGTGACAAAGGCACTAATGCTATCTATACATGTATACTGTATATCTATTCTGTTTAATATTCCTATGTTGCTCCAACACCCTTCAAAACCGTTCATATCTTATTTAGTTAACCACCATAAAATGGCTAACATATTGCCAATACAGCGTTAAACCCCAATCGATCAATCAACCTAGATGCTGCCTTGAAGGTAAAAAAAGATAATCAATAAGAAGCAGATCTAAATCTAAGTTTGAAAATCCATGCTGTCAGTGTTTAGATTATAGCATGTCAAATGATTAAGGATTAAATACATATAATTTTAAATTAACGGTAAATTTAGCAGCTGAACTCATCCTTTTGATTCATTGCAAAGCAGAAAGAAGTATAGCGCACTTGGTATGCAATTTCGCCGACATGAATATCTTTTTCTTGAATATCATTTTTTAGAAATATTTTGCTATACAATGTTAGTTTATACTTGTGCTTACCCAAATTACTCAATAAAGATATCTATATGTTGATAGTATCTTTATTTGATAAGCATAAACATCACCGTGATTATATAGAGTATATAGTAGATGTAACGTAATGGGCCTAAAAATTGCAAACTGTTGCAAAAGGCCACCCTAAACCAGAAATAAAACACTGAAATTGTTTTACTTGAGTATGGCTATACATGTACATAAGTCCATTTGAAGAAATTTGGTTTAAGGTGGCCCTCTCGTTGAAAATGGTTAAAAATGACAAAAATCGTTCTCAAAATTTACCTTGAGATTAAGCAGTCTGTCAAACATTAAACCTTTAAACTTACATGCCTGAGTGGCCTAGTGGTTTAGGTGCTCGGTAACCTTACACTTAAAACATACATTAGGAGTTCAAGTCCAATATTTTCCCATTCTATTTTTTTTTTTTTTTTTTTTTTTTTTTTTTGCTTTTTATTTATTTTTTTTTTTGTGTGGAGGGGGGGGGGGGCTTTTCTTGAGGGTGTGTGTGTTATAAATGTGATACATATATTATAACAAATATTAGTCATTTTCATCATAAATAACTTCCAATATTTGCAACTTACGACTTAAAGAAAAGGAACTTATTCCCAAATCACTGCAGTTCCGTTTGTTTACACAAACCTGTTCCTGTGTGCACAGGATTTTCAAACCGTAATGTGGCTGACGAAAAGCTTCACAAAAACTACAAGAAAAGGGGCACAAATGCACAGCGTGTAATAAGAAAAAATAGGTCAAGGTAGGAAAGAACTGTTATACAGTTTGACTTCTTAAAAGTAGATATAAAAACTCATGTAGCAACTGTCATATGATATTTAGGCAAAGCTTAACGCTCGAATTATCAACCAAAGGCAAATGAACTGATGAAATCTATTAAAGGTGCTGCAGCCAAGTCAGAAAAAGACAGTGAGCTAAGTAATGCCACGTGTAAAAGGGCTGTTGTGTGATATGAATGCACCTATGAAAATATTGTACTGTTCATCATTCCACATAGGAACATGGGTTATCGATTAAAGAACGACTCGTATATATGTCAGTAATTATAATGCTAAACTGCGGCAGTTATTTATCTTGGTTAACGAAACATTAAAAACGTTGGCCTTATATTTAAAAATATTCACTCCACTTTTCATACTGTATACATCTTTTTTGTTTATACTTTGTAATTGAATATGTATTATGCTGATGAGCCGTAGGGCTTAAAGCCAATAAACAATACAATACAATACAAAAATAACACCCCGGTCTATTATTGGAAGCCGGTGTTTTCCTTTTCGATTTCTAAGTCGGCCGTTTCGTCAGCAAAAGCGCTATATCTCTTTAAGGTAGTAGCAAGGAAAGGACCATTGTATTCAAAACCATCAATCATATCACCGGTGTAAATATTCAATATCGATACATGTGTTAATTGATCTTGATGGAAGATAGAAATGATAAAGGCATTGCTTGCTTCAATAAGGTGAATTGCTGTACAGACATATCACATTGCTATCTTCTTATTGAAGCAATCCACTCTGCGAGCGACTTTTTCATTAACCTCTTTATGAGCAATACAGACATGTGAATTTGCTACACAGCTTCCTTTAGAAAACATATCAAATCCTTGGTGAATGTTAGCAGTTACACATTCTCTACAGAAATCTCTTTTTTTTCCTTCTAATTCTCTTTGATTTTTGTTGTCCTTTCGTCTCATTATTTTTAGTTCAATCAAGGGTTTTTTTCCACATCATTCAATCTTCATTCTAATGTCATCATTTCAAAACTGAATACTACCTGAACTGCCGTAGCAAAAAGAAAACTAGGGATCGAGTTATTACCATACCGAAATCAGGTGCCTAGGAGGGACAAGCATCTCCTGTCGACCGATCACACCCGCCGTGAGCCCTACATCTTGATCAGGCAAACGGAGTTATCCATAGTCAAAATCAGTGTGCCAAGAACGGCTTAACAATCGGTATGAAACACGTCAGGCAGCATTTGACCCAATGATAGGTTGTTTTGGCAAACTAGATCATAGAATTTGCTGAATGCTGACTTTAAACGAGAATGTTGAAACCCCTGCACAATCAACTTGTTTGTCAATAGCCTGTCTCGATTTAAAAACTGACCATACACAGAACAAGCTCTTGCGTATCGAATCAAGTGAGAGATATAAACACCATATGCAGCTGATAAAGGAATATTGCTATATACATGTAAATATGGGAAGTTGACGATGGAGAAGCTGAAATCATCTCGTTTGTCATAAAGTTGAATTGTTGGTTTGCCAGTAATATTTACTTTCAATAAAGTATCTCAGTATGAAGCAAAAGTGGACGACTCTGTGGTGTATTTTATTTCGAGTTCACATATATCGAATCGACTTGTGAATGAAAATTATTATTGTGTATACATGTAGATAAAACGTCGTCGATATATCTAACTGTCGAATTGAAGGCCACAGATAATCCACAGCAAGATATTTTTTTCTTCTTACGTAGAAGTTTTTGAATAAATTATTCTTATAAGAATATAAAAACAGGCCAGTTAACAAATATGTCGACTTGTCAGAACATTATGTCGACTTAATGTCAGATTTCTATGTCGACTTATTATCAGATCTTTATGTCGGCTTGTAGTGAGATCATTATATCGACTTGTATTTAATATGCTTTAGATTTCGTGTCTCTATTCTTTTTGAAACAAAAGAGTAAGGAAAACACTCTCTCTTTCCTAGTGATTCAATACCCAACGTTATCTTATATCACTATCCTGTTTCTGATCACACCAGTGTGGTCATATGAGAAAAAGATTCAAGTTTTCAAGCGCTATCTAGAAAAAGATTGAAGATTTTAAGCGCTATCTAGAAGTATATAAAAAACAACGATCAATGAAAAATTTCAAAAATATGAATAATGAACTTGCAAATTGTAAAAGACGGAAACATGTTCATCTTTTGTTGTTTTTGCTTGTTTTGTTCTATTCTTTTAAGCAAAGAAGGACATATTTGATAAACTACTAGTCAATACAACTCATGAATAATCTAATGGAATTTCAAAGAACAGACCGTTACCTTGTATTAACCTTGAGACAAAAATGAGAACATCCGATTTTTTTTTCAAAAAGAATGTATAATTATGCTTTAACATGCAAAATATCATATTTCACGGTGTCCAATAAATATTAGAAAAATCCATCCTAAAATCTTTTGCACAATGGGCTATCTACTTCAGCCAATCTATAACATCTTTACAAATAGCTAGATTTATATTGAACCATACACGAACATATGGGTTGAAAATCTATTTAAAGTGTGCGGATTTTATGCATGAGTATTTGTTTTGTCTGTTTGAAGCACAGCTTGTGATGTTATCGCGTTTGTGGTACACACACACAAAAAAAACCAAAACCCCAACCCCGTTCGGCCTTCTGAGGACTGAGTAGTTATACGATTGATTCGAGAATGTACAGTTTCTCTATAAAAGACGCCAACTCAACAGAATACGCACTCTAATCACTACAGTAGCCCTTTCTAATTTTCAGTTCAATCATGTCATCAACTCTCTTTTGTCGAATAATGGATTCTAATTACAAGTTTCTTCTTCAAAATATCTAAAACGTTCTGTATCTATCACGATCTATGCAGGGGGAAGTTATTATTTTGAGACCAAACTTCATGAACGTATTTTGACGGGGGAAAATCGACGAAATCTGGAGGGAGTAAATATTAACAAGTGTATGTACCTGGAGAATTTTTCACTCATACTGAGAAAGTTAAGAAAACCAGCTGTAGGCGAGTATCACAAAGAAAGTGGGCGCATTAACCGTGGATTCGTCAGTAATCGGGGTGTACAAGGAGAGTGAACATTTTATCGATAATTTGTGAACATCTTTCAAATCATCATCCTTATAAAGGTTTCTCTGTGACAAACTCTATCTTGAAATACTTCTGGTTTGACCAGTACCCGAATATACATGTAACAGCACGACGAATTGACGCAAAAACCTTACAATTTACACTTGTTTTAAAATGATTTGAATGTTTCTGAGTGGCCTCTCCATGAATTTGAAACGTGCAATGAATGTATTTTCACCAAAGAATATACCATGAAAGCTTATACTGCTTCGTTAAAAAAGAAAGAGAGATTACCAAGAGATTGGACCCCAGAAACTGAAGCAATGAGTATTTTGGTTTCAAATGCTGTTGGAGTTACTTATTCTTTTTCTTTCTTTAAAAATAGTTTGTGCTGTACCGAAATAGATTTTCACATATTTTTCACAGGAGAACTGTGTGTATTGCGTGTGCAAAAAATAATACTCAAAGGCAAAATATCATTTTATGCATATTAGACATGCTTTTGTTTTCTGCTACATGCAAACGAACGCCAGTGTTTATACAACTGCATTTAAATGCCATCGCATAAATATTTCAAATAGAACCTATCATCGATTTATCCAGGAAACCCTTTAATTAAAATTAACTTGTTCGAGTCTGTAGCCCACTTCCTTTAGATCAGTGAAGTTTCGTAATGTGTCAACGCATGCGGCGACACAGGACCTTCGTGATTTTCACTTAATTTTCACAAAGAGCAATCACTAACCGTCTTTACGTCGGAGGTTTCACGTGGTTATGGCACGAGCAGGGCTCGAAGTGAACGCTGTAACCTATGATCAAAGTACTGTGAGTGCTAAAAGACGAAGGCATGAAGATTCTTTGTTGTATTTTTACGCCTCATTCCAATCCGAGATTCCCGTGACTCTTACCCTCGATTTTGTATTGTGACATGTGCGGGGGAGAGTCAGAGGTCAAAGTGGGCTCCATATTGAAAAGTGGGGATTCAGCGACACCAGCTGCTTTGCCTACCGTTTACAACTTTATTCCGCGGATTTACCTTTCAAGACGCGATGATTCAGTTATCAGATGATTATTCTACAAGTGGACCATGATTTGTTCGATGATATCGTCATTTAAACGGCCCTAACACCGACAAATGAAGCATCACTTTGACTTAATTAAGTCGCCTCCTCGCCGTTTGCTTTCTTTGCGCATGACGTCAACACACAAATGCACAAAATTTCAATCGGGGTCAAAGTAGTCCTGATTAACATGTAGAATAATCCTCCGATAATTGAATCCTTGCGTTACGTAATATTTAAACCGAAAGATAAATAGGTATACGGGTTTAAAATCTAATATTTTTTGAGATGGGTTTTGTGTCTTCGACCCGAGTTTACATTGTGTATGGCCTTAAAATATTTGTTAAATGTAGACATATTTTACGGTCTTTCCGCGATCCTACCTAGTGTTTTTGGGAGATGAACTTTGTTCAACTTTTCTAGGCCATCACGCACTACGCGCATGAACAGACTGCCCAAGACTTGATGTTAGCCTGATGTCTCAGAAAATCTAATCATATATTCAAAAGCTATATGAGCATTATGTATTATGTTTGTTTTACAAAATGATTGGAAAAGATATACAGTATACATGCGATTCTTTTCTTTTATATTTGTATTGGACGAGTTCATTGCTGGTTAGAGGGGTTGAAGGTTTAAGATTTACCCCGTAACACACTTGCGCCTCTGCATATAGTAAATAAATGAATTTATAAATTCATTGAACCAAGTTTACAGCGCAAATTCATTGAAAATAAACCCATATTTAAAAAAAAAAAAACACGGCGAAATTACTTTGATATATATACAGTAATTAATTTGTTTTTCTTTGAATGTTCAACTCCCAGAAGAATCTTCTGTACTTTGATTTCACATCGTGTTTTGTTCAAATATGCACAGACAAGAAGATTATCTTCCACGTGTGTGTAGTTTTATTAATGGGGGGGGGGGGGGGCTTAAAAATAGAGAAGTCGATACTTGGACTAAAGTTTGAGATTATACTCGAATTTTGACTGCTCAAATAAAAGAAAACTCAAACTTTAAAAGTTTGAAATTTAAAAAAATAAAATAAATCTAAGCCTACCGGCAATAGAAAACGTTCACTAAAGCATTCAAAACTCAAATCAAGTTCAGAACGATTTGTTCCGTTAAATGTAAACAGCATCATATATATATATATTTTTTTTTTAAATTTATTGTTTATTAGTAAACAAGATAAATTTCAGCTTTCATTTTCATAAACATTTAAAACCGCCATCATTCTAACTGGTACGCTAGGCGCTATTTGGAAGAATTCGTTGCTGATTTATAGAGGGGTTCGTTGCTGATTTATAGAGCGGTTCGTTGCTGATTTATAGAGGGGTTCGTTGCGGATTTATAGAGGGGTTCGTTGCGGATTTATAGAGGGGTTCGTTGCTGATTTATAGAGGGGTTCGTTGCGGATTTATAGAGGGGTTCGTTGCTGATTTATAGAGGGGTTCGTTGCGGATTTATAGAGGGGTTCGTTGCGGATTTATAGAGGGGTTGAAGGTAAAGACGTATAACTAAATGAATACATAAAATTCAACCATGTTATCTACGCAGATAGATCTAGTGAAAATAAATGAATGCGAAATTACTTTGATATATACAATAACTGATTTTTTTTCTTTAAATGTTTGAAAAGTTCCGGTCCCAGGAGTGCATTCTGTACTCCGAGCTATCAGTAATGGGTGTGAATTTTTCCTGACAGGTCCCCGAGGTTCCATTTAGTGTTCTCAAATTATGTAACAATGAGACAAAAAACAAAAAACAAACGGCGTTCTACAGTTGGTGTTGATGAAAATGTAAACATTAAAGCCTGGTTTTGTTATCATAACTAGAGATGAAGACGCTCGCTAGCATGGTAGGAAATATAAACCTAGTACATAATGCTGACTCCCGTCATATTCCAATAATTGTTTAAATATCATTACAAAGCTTTTCATTCCATGGCTCAAAATTACGAGAGAAAGAGAGAAAAAAAGTATTGCATTGCGTACTTTAATATCTGTAATATATCCTATACAGCAGATTTTAAATTATGACACAACTTTCCTGAAAAACAAAAATACATATTTGGAATGTGATCACAAACGCCTGGAATGATATTCAATTCACCGCTAACAATAAGTAATGAGAGGACAACTTCACATTCAGTAAGTACCACAAATATGTAAAATGATAAAACATTCAATTGTGTTCAGAACAAGAGTTAAATATGAAAATGAAAACTAGACAAACTTTCTGGATATATAGGGGAAAAACAATGAACCGTCTCTCCAGTTTATACATATGTAGGTACTGACAAGAGCCACAATCGTCACGAGGAATTTTGTTCAAAATCTGTTACCCCCCTCCCCCTTTCAACAATCCAGGCACGTAGTATCGTTTTTCACAGGGGGGGGGGGGGGTATCTAGAATTCTTAACAAGGAAAATAAAGGGAAAAAATCAACCCTAAAAGATCTTCTTTTCACCAAAACTTCTTACTTTGCATGTGAAAGTAAATAGAGTTGCATGTAAAAGTGACGGAAAATTAACCTTGTCCAAGACAGTGGCCCCAAGAGAGATACCAGTATTAAATGAGATCAATATGAAAGTAACATCAATTTTTCGAGAAAAAAAAATCTTGGAAGTAAATAGAATCCTGATTTACACATGCATGTACATGTCTGAAAATTATTTACAATAAATACCACAAACTTAATTTTGAGTTAAAATTCTTTGTTCATGACCTCTCCTGTGTATATGATGCATCTGCAGTAACTCATAATATTAGAAACACATTTAAAAAAAAAAAAAAAAAAACCACTTGTAAACACAAGGAAATTTAAGTAAAATTTACAATTTCCTTTCACAAACACGTCCCTAAAATATTAAACAAATTTTCTTTATAATCACCAACAGATCTGATGAAAACTGATACATTTTTTTTTAAACCTCCACTCGAAATAAATTGACAAATCTTCCAATTTGTGTTTATCATATCAGGTTTCTTTAACAACAGAAAATTTAAATCCAAGTGCCTGATCATTGATTGAATGTGCTCTCTCCAGCTGTCACGTGTTTTGAAATCTACTGGATTTAGCACATTACAACTATCTTATCTGATAAGACTGCCTTTTTGATTTTGAATATGTGCAATTACTTGTACAGCGTGCATATATTTACATAATTTCATTCGAATGAAATCAAGACAAACAGTCAACAGTCACGACTTTTATACATGTACATCATAGACGCTATTGATGATATTTAAACATATTTTCAAAATGATTCGCAACAAAGTCTATCACGTGAATTACATGTACACTTACATACGGGACTTTGGGACTCATAGTAAAAAAATACGAGCATGGAACATGTTGAAATACAAAAATACAAGACAGATGGATTTCTGTAGATGGATAAAGCTAAGAAAAATGACAATTCACAGCATGGATAATCAACAGATGGACATTCAATCGGTTTACTAGTGTCCCCAGAAAGTATATCCGATTAGTGTATACAGGGTCCTGAAGGCGCAAGTGTCATTTAGATCAGTCAAACATAAATGCAAGTTCCCTTCCGTTCCCTTCTACAACTTGACCCCATTTGTTCAGATAATACCAACTCCATCCTATATACTGTATCATGCAAGACCATAAGAGTTATGACATGTAATACGTGGACGGAGTGGTGGAGATTCATAGGAAGGGGCGGACAACAATATTATCATTTACCAATCTGAACTTCCCTAAAGATTCTATAATTCAGTAAAATCCCAAATCAGGAAGAACATTTATAGCACTTTTATATACCACATTTACTCGTGTGTTATTTGCGCGTATGCACTCTCTCAACAATATATGAAAGAACTGTGTAGGTAGCGCTTAATATCAAAAGAAAAGGAAAATGGAATGCTGATTATAAGTTTGTAATACAGGTGTCTCTCCCAGCCTGGTGTGACGCCCAGAAATAACCCTCATATTAGATTAAAAAAATAAACCTCCGTTTTACGGAGTCGGCACAGTCATCCACAATGCACGCTATCCACGGAGTTTAAGAACAAGAGGCCCATGGGCCACATCACTCACCTGAGTCACCTTGGCTTTGCTGATGTTCAGCTGTTGTGATTTTTTAAAAGTCTATATTCCCATGAAATATCTTGACCCCATATCATGGCCCCAATCTAGCCCAAAAGGGTCAGACATAATCGCACTTCAATTCACACCATACGCGGATGTCTCAACACCTGGACACCACCAATGAATATTATTATAAACTTTCTGTTATGGAGAAGGTCAATGTCACAAGCACATAAATCATGATATGAAATAAAAGCTGTTGTCATAAGAAATCTGTATACAAAATATGAAAAATCTACCTTGAATAGTTCAGGAGATATGAATAAGTTACATGTAGGTTTTCTTAAAAGTGGGTCAAACTACAAGATCACAGGGTAAAAAAACCAAAGTATTGAATGAAAGGTCTTGTCAAATACACTACATGTTTATACAAAATATGAAAGGCCAACCTTAAACATTTTAGATAATTCAGGAGATGTTTAATACCTGGTAGCTTAGATTTTCTTAAAATAGGTCAAACCCCAATGTTAAGGTCACAAGGTTTGAAACCTTAAGCTTGGTACTGAAAAAATAGACTCTTTGTCACAAGAACTGCATATATAGATAATATATAAAATATGAGAGCCCTATCACTATTCAAAAGTTATAAGTAAGGTTAAAGTTCAAACTCCAAGGTCAAAGATCAGGTATGTAAGGCCTCACCATAATCAATCTATATGCAAATTATGAAAGCCCACCTTAAATAGTTCAGCAGATATTGAATAGGTTAAGTTTTCTTAAAAGTAGGTCAAAAACTTTGGTAACAGAGAGGTTGTGTCACAAGGAATGTACATATAAATATGAGAGCCCTATCACTCATCATTCAAAAGTTATCAGCAAGGTTGAAGTCAGACAGGACAACATAATATGCCCTGACTATAACTGTTGCAGCCCCCCCCCCCCCAAAAAAAAACAAACCCAAACAAACCCTTGAATCCATACAACTTGGCAACATTGGCATATCATTTAGTGTGGCCATGCTACTTTTGAAAGAATTTGTTTAAATTAATTCCTGCATATTCCCATAAAAACCTTTGACATCTTACTCTGGTCCCACTCTACCCCGATGCCCCTGAATTGAACAAACTTGAACTCCCTGAGGATACTAGCAAATCAATACGACTAATCATGGCCCTGCTGTTTTTAAAAAGATATTTCCCTATATATTCCCTGGAAAACTTTTGATCCCCTTTTGTATCCCCACCCTATTTCAGGGGGCACAGTTTGAACAAAACTAGGGGTGTTTTATATCAAGACGACTAATAATGGCACTGTTGTTCTTGAGAAGAATATATTAAAATACTTTCCTATATCTTGCATATAAAACTTTAATCCCTTATTGTGGTCCCATCCTGCCCCTGGGGGCTGTGATTTGAAGAAACTTGAATCTACTCTATCTCTGACAGGAAGCTTTGGTGTAAATTCAAACTTTTCTGGGCAAGTGGTTCTTGAGAAGATTTTTAAAGATTTCCCTCAAAATTATTTGCAAGTAAAACTTTGATTCCTTATTGTGGCTCCATCCTACCCCCCGGGGCCATGATTTTGAATCCATTCTATGTCAGGAAGCTGTCGTGTAAATTTCAATTTTTCTAACCCAGTGGTTCTTGAAAGTATTTTAATGTCCCCACCCAATTTTTGCCTCTTCTTTATTATCTCTTCTTTGAAAGGGACATGACCCTTCAATTGAATAAATATGAATCTCCTTCACCAAACGATTGTTTGTACCAAGTTTGATTGAAATTGGTCCAATGTTTTTGGAGAAGGAGATGAAAATGCGAAAGTTTACGGACAGATGACAAACAAAAGGTGAGCAGAAAAGCTCACTTGAGCTTTCAGCTTAGATGAGGTAAAAATATGTGTTAATACTTGTCTATTATAATTTTGTTTCTACTTTTCATATTTTCCCTCCACCGAGACTGTCCAATACAGACACCAGGGCCGCGCCACCATCGCTCGAGATCGTGATATGCAACTGGGTGATTATTTTCGCCAACCTCGTGAATCATAGAGCAAATGCGGCACCAAAAGAAAGTGTTTATATTTCCACCGGTGCCCTTCCACCTGAAATATTCGTTGTACAACGTGTCATTCTTGTCCAGTTTATGAAGATATTCTGCGAGATCTTTGGGAGTTTCGAAATCGTCCACGTGAATGTGTGAGTGATATGGGGCCGCTCTCACGTAATCTTCCGGTGCTGCACCCATCACGATAGGCAAAACATCGTTCCTGACATAAAAAAAGCAAAAATTATGATAAACTACACCCTGCAGCTACTCAAAGATGTAACTCCTACAAAGGCCACGTGACCTGAGTTTTCAGCTTTATAACATGTATTTATAAGTGACTATTTCGTCGACTTGAAGAAATGCTGAAAGTTACATGCGCACGTGTAAGTCGGTACTTAGTTTCCATGACTAACACTATTAACCCCAGTCTGATTTCACCTTATTGTACATGTATATAAATGGACACGTGAAACTCGCCTGAAATTTCATTATGTTCAATAAAATTACCCACTGCTAATTAATCATTTAATGTTAAAATTCTGTCATCAATGTAGAGAACTTGAAATTAAAAGCAGGTCAGCCATTATGACGATGTAGTATACCTCCTTAAAATACATTCATATCACACATCTAGGAATGATACTATTATTTTCCAAATTCAAGTAGCATTGAAGGATTATGTTTTGAAAAATGTAGGATTAAAATGACAGTGTAGTGGACATAAAAATTTTCATGATACGAGTTATCCAACGTCTGTATGTCCCATGATTACGTAGTCTTTAATTTAAAGCAGTAATGTATTTTTCTTTTAACACCCCCAACTCAAATGCAATTCAACAAGGACCTCTCCAATTTTCAGAGCTATCATTCCCACTATGATCCCACCAGACCGTCAACTTTGGATAGATATTGAGATTTTTGCACATAGAGTAATCTGCCCTTAGTTAACACGCATTAATACACATCATTTCCACTCAGTTGTAAAATGTAAAACCTCTGTACGGTGAGTGTACTAGTATAGACGCTCCTGGGATTTCTTTTTTGACATATTAATAAAATCAAATAATAGCTGTAGATTTTTATTGGACAAAAACCCCCCCCCAAAACCCCCCCCCAAAAAAAACACCCCAGAGGTATGAAAAAAAAAATACTACACCAGAATAATTTCCCTTCCCGCTGCTTTAAAGGCAATATATCGTGTGGATATTGAAACGCGTTTTACCCACCTAAACTGGTGTATCACGACTCATTTCAACACGAACACATCACGAACGTTCGGACGTATCTAATAATTTATTTCCACACGTTCATGTTGGTTAGAAATTGGTGGAAATGTCGATTATACCGCGTCAGTTAACAAACTATAATGGGTAGTAAGTATCAATAATTCACAACATTGGCGATATTTGCTTTGTCGACAACGAATTTTCTCAATTATGATAAGATTCAGACGTAGGCTATTAGTGGGCCAATAAAGAAAAGTGACTTATCTTTATTAGATGTCATCTCATCAATAATGCATCGATACATTTACTAAGAGTACAAGAGATATTGGTTTAAAGCACGAGCATTCGTGCATCTTGTTTACAGGATTATTAACCAGCGTAAAATTAAACATTAACAAGTATCTATTTTATATTTTATCGATTGCTAGCTATGACTGGTTATCTATTTTGTCAAATGATTATTTTAAAATTTACAATGTACTTCTAGAGACATGATGAGAAAATCGATTGGAAGACACCTGTGCCTCTGGGTTTATATAGACCGGTTTTATTAGTGTTTGAAAATGTTTATTTAAACCTATTGTTTACAATACACGATCATGCTTTCATGTATACACAAAAAACTTTTACTGAATTTGTCTCAACTTTGTACAGATGTCAATGGCACCACCACGAGTCCACGTGATCATTTTAACAATGCTTTTGAGAAATATAATTATTGGGGGTTTGTCGTGGTGCCCCCCCCCCCCCTCTTAAACTTAACCCCCCCCTCCAAAAAAAACTCGAGTCAAAGGGTACTTCTTATAGCTGATATGATTGCGCACCTTTTCAATAAATGTCAATATATGTACAAATTAACTAAAAAATACTGGGCTTCTTTGAGCTTTAGAAATTCATTTATGAATATGTGCACTTACCCTAGACCGTTCACAAAGAATTTCTCCGTAATGTAATCTCGGCAGTTGGAGTTTTCAAATGATAAATAGAATTTATAGTCTCTACTGAGCATTGTAAAACAATCATTAGCTTTGTGTCTGGGGCATCTTAATCTTCCACAGGCACCGTAAATATCCACTTGTATATACTTTGATAATTCATCTACATATTGACGCCTGCCGTTTCGTGCACCGCAGTTTGACACAAACCAAGCAACCTTTTTAGTTTTACCGGCAGCGTAGTTCTTCTTGAGCGGTAACGTTCTTACCGATTTATTATATAAAGTGAAGCGTTCGTACGGCGCTACGATCACAGAATCGTGTCGGTATGTTGCCGTCCAGTTGAATACGTCATTGACTCCACTCAGCCCCGGTGTATGGTACGGTGATTCTAGCATAAATAAAAGCCATATTTGGTTTAGTGGCCTTGACGTCCAAGGTCGCGAGGGTGAGTGGTGCATCATGACAATGTCTGCATCATTGATCCGACGCCTGTCATCAGTCACGTGACAATGCTGAACTGGACACTTCTGCTCCTTGAATTGGTTCCGCCCCGGCTGCACACCCCACGCCCCGTAACCATGGTAAACTAAAATTACTTTTTCCTTTACTCGTTCTTTTTTCTTCTCCTTTTCGAGCACGCCTTTCGAACGATGGGCCATCTGGGCCAAAATTCTGTCATCGTCGTAGTATTCGATTGTTGGCCACAATAAGGAGCTTTGAGATCGAGGGTTTTCTGTTGTGAGTGGAATGGATCGTCGATCTTGAAGTACATGTTTATGAAATCGACCTTGTGGGTCCACTTTCCTCTCATTCAGAGGGCGTCTGTGGGCAGAATCTTTCCACGGAGGGTCACTGTCAACGCCTGTCAACGTATTCTGGTTGTACAGGAGGAACATGAAAAAAATGACCAGAGCGAACAGGCCGTATGTCACAACCTTCCGCGGATGAATCCTCATTCTGATAATGTTCTGGTCAACATATTCTCAGGAGCCTCAATCCCTCCTCCCCATTCGTCACTCGACGCCTGTAGAAAGAGATAAGCAGCTGTTTCATTTCTATATACATAAATTGCATTGTTAAAATTTATCAATTTCTCATTCAGATTTGAAATATTTTTGCCCTTGGTCAGTAACTAAATGATAAATTTGTATTATCTATGAGATTTGTAAGAATCAACCTTTTTTCAACAGTAATTCTAGATACTACAGTACAATTATGTGGTGTTTTTTTTTTTTTTTTATACTTTCAACCATGGGCAAAAGAAGGGCAGAGTCATTACAATGATTCAATACACAAAAATGTATAATTACACAAGTAAATATTATACAGTGTTATACATATAGTAAATTTGCAGAAAAATCCATGGTATAGGTAATAAGTAGAAAAAATATATCCAACGATGACTAAGTAAATTAAATTAATTAAACGTGGATCATGTGTACTTAGTCATTGTTGGAGATATATATATATATATATATTTGTTTTTGTTGTTGTTAAAAACGAATGTCTACCCAGCTCCCTAATTTGAAAGTTCTTCAAATTGCAACCTCCTCTCCTTAATAAGCTATATCCTAATTATCTAAGTCTTCCAAATCAAGTAATAAACTTAGTACAACATGTACAAAGTAATACTTTAAAATTAGTATTTTTAAAAAACAAAAACCCAACAACTGTCGCGCGCCTTCTGGAAGTGAAGGAGATAAGATACAGCTGCTACAGCGCAGCCTCGAAACTCGTCATGCATTTGTTTTTATTCAAAAGCATCATAGGTATGTCTTACGCCATCTATAGATAGTGGTGGGACTGGGGCTATTCCCTTACAGCTGATTTACGACCATGGCATATCACAAAACCTACATTATGCATTTGATAAATTTTTACCCATAGTCAATTTGTGCTCTCCTTATCAAGATAAACATGAATCCTTATTGCTTTCAACATTCAGGTCGAATGACTCTGTATCTACGGTTTGTTTTGGGAATGTCATCACACTTTAAAAGTCAGGGTATTCTTATATTGTATATTATCTGAGGTGAATGTTGAGTAACTTGTGTTACTTATCTACAACCAGTTAACGCATTAAAAATCAAATCTTAAGTAGACATATCTCTCAAACATACTACATGTAGTTACGCTGAATACTTATTGCTTATTTTTATTTTAATCATTTTGTAATTCAAGGACATGAATTTTTTTTTTTTTTTACAAACAATTTTAAAAAATATCAATACTGAATCAAGTTTTGTGTACCATGCGTTTTAACACTCTAGTCGATGCTCCCCATACAGAAAAGTGATTGTTACCATTGATAATAGGTAGGCTTTTTTTTTTTTTTTTTTTTTAATTTGTTTGTTTTGATCTATTTAAAGGGATTTTAATCCACATCAATATTCACAGCTAGAAGACGTATGCCCTGGATTACGTGAACAAAAATGCGTTTCTAGATAGCTGACTGTATATATCCACAACCACGTTGTACGTAACGCGATTTTAATCCAAGACCTTTTAATATTCACGATTCATTCTTTTGTAGACAAGAAGGGTGACCTAAATCACTAACAGCAAGTTACGTAATAATACCCACATGTGTTATAAGAGATTATATTATCGGCTAATTAAATCTTGATGTTCATTCTCCGGGCTTGCATCTGTATTGTACAAAAATACATGTATATCTAAAGCTCGACACACGACATGGCATCTACTTACAGACACCAAGAATGTAAACAAACCACCCGGCCCTGGAAATCAATTTCTTTCAGACCAGGAAATCAATTTCTCTCATGGTTCACGATTTTACCTATTTGATGTCAAATTTCACATCCAATACAATGCTTTATAACATAACTGTTAAGGACAACTGACCTTGCGCAATTTGTTTAATACAGCCCACTGGAACAAACAGCAATCAACACGGCCATATTTTTATGTTCATTCACCCGTGAAATTATTACTGGAACATGATATTTACACCTGTCTAAACCTCACCTGTACTGACAAACCCGTTAGAAATCCATATGCAATGCTAACAGTGCGTCCACCTCCTATCTTACGTGTATAATAAAGATGTAGACCGAGTATGTATATTGTAGTGTTATCACATCCGCCTGCGTACCTGTCGCTCAAATCTCCCCCACAAGATAGTGTCACGTGGTTCCCACCGATATTTTTCCATGCTCGAGTTCATAGCTATTCGCTCACAACATTTAAATATTGTTGAAAAATCTGGCGATCCACTTTGTTCGTGGATAGATCGGTTCAACTGAATACGACAGCTACTTCCATGCTGATCAATACCTACCTGAAAGAGGCTGAGAACGACTTCAGTGAATGACGCTGGGTATACTACAGAATGGTGCGTGGCTGTCGTTGTAAACTTTATGGTGGTTGTTCATCTTGTTGAATGTTAATTTTGCATAGCTGCTGGCGTAAATTTTATACTGTAAAGGAATGTTTGTTTTAATTGTGGTTTATGGGTGAATCAAAACCTTAAAAAGGCAAGAAAAAAAAAAAAAAACAAAAACAGTTTAACATTTACTATAATTGCTGTTACTTCAGTGTAGTACCTGTTTCAAAGGTAGATCTATACACACTTGTCCTAGATTTATTGAGAAGTTAACAAGGTGACACTTGTATTTGATATTATCTATTTTATCCTTTTCATTTACATGAACCCCACATGCTTAATTTGAACCTTTTATAACAAGAAATCACGTATATGCTGATGAAATCGATATATACCCACATACGATTTATGTAAACTCTATATGCCATATTATGCGATAGTAAGTTACATCAGGAAGTGAGCGATATTTTGAAAGGGAATTAATTTAATGCATATGCATGGATGTCCTTTGGGAAAATAAAAGGTTAATGTCCACATATCGTGAGATATTATACGTTCAACAACCTTGACAAGTAATGCAACATCAATTAAATCCTACATATTAAAGAAATTAAGGAGGTACACGTGTATGTGTGTATAATATATGCATGAGAGAGAGAGAGAGAGAGAGAGTAATGAGGAGGAAGTTGCTAAAAGAGGTACAGTGTATGTGTGTAATATATATATATATATATATATATATGAGAGAGAGAGAGAGAGAGATGATGAGGAAGTTGTGTACACTAATACCACATGTAAGTGGACTGTATATCTCTCCCTAAAATTACTTTGTTTGGCATTGTAAGGATTACAATCACAAAACAAAGTCACTGATAGATTGTAAATATCGTGAACTCTTGAGGAGGAGGCACCCTGCTGTACATGCTCTCAGCACAACATAAAACATGCACAGTATGGAGAGAGAGAGGGGGGGGGGGGGAGGGAGAAAGAAAAGGGATATTCATACAATTTTTTTTACCACCTTTCCATAAAAATATCTGCCAGTTCTTTACACCCTTAATTCATCAGAATGTCAAAAATATGAATACTCTAGCAAAAACTAACCTGATAACTGTTAAACATGCTACAATAGAGGACCTACATCACGTAACACGTATCCTACAAGTCTTGGATGTACATTGTATCGCTGAAGTACTGTGTTTACTGCATATGGTTTTCCGGATGTGACCTTTTAGTTTTACAGTATGTATAGCCTAGATGCGGATGTAATAAGCAGAGTTCCTAACACAGTTTGATGATAAGTCTTGCTTATAAGTATTATTTTAACTAATACTATGATATTCTGTAGATCAGGGGGTCCCAACCTCTTATTTTGTCATATAATTCACAAGTCTTTAGATCTGGTGCTGAATATTATACTGAATTAAACATCTTGCACGCTTCATATAATATATGTAACACCCCCCCCCCTAATTTCTGTGGAAACGAGGGGGTTATTTATATTCGGTATGTAAGAAAGGCCGAATATAAATAATCCCCTCGTTTCCACAGAAATTAGATCTCCCACCCCTTTTAGCATGTTTTGTTGTGTCATTAAGTATTTTTAATCACGTTCACGAATTTTCATTATTTGTAGTGTCAAGTTGGATTGAAATGAAGAGTTTGAATTAGGAATAAAATCACATGGCTGAAAATTTACACACACAACCACCCAAAAATGGTCATCCATGGGTATGACCTTGAAAATGGAACCCCGTGGCACTGGCACAAAAAGAATCGTCTGATGTTTACTGCTACGCAGCTACGACCTTCAGCGCCATTCATTTGTCAGAATTTGTGGAAATTCACCTACAGGTTGTGACCAATTCTTTATGAGTGAAAAATTCTCAAAAGAGACGTGAAACAAAAATATTTTTTAAAACCCCAATCTTTTGCCACGTCATGCCATCTACAGGGCCTCCATCCTTACCCTTTTTCTTCCTAGTCTCATAATGCTTAACCAAAGATAATTGCACGATACATACTGTATGCCAGTAGTAACCGAAGAATGGAAACTTCACAGTGCTAAAACAGGAAAGTATTTGGATCTTTGTGTTTTAAGTCTTCAATTTAAACCGGAACTTCTGAACGCATTGAAATGTTAGACGCTTCTTCCGATCGGATCACACACTCGTCCTTTTCCGTAACCGGTAATTTGCGGTTACGGAAATAGCCGAGTAGTTACGATTGACTACAAACTGGTACCCCTGTTGACTTCTCTTCTCTCGAGTAGCACCATCTTTTACGTCTATGGTAGCATCAATCAACGAGATACCAGTTTACTCCTCATATTCTCTCACCAGATTTTGGGGTTTTCAATCCCCATTGGGGGGTGGGGTTGTTGTTGTGTGTGGAAAAGATATAAATTTGAGTCCTACCCCCAGGGACCACAATTTGAACACGTTTGAATTTACGATTCCCGAGAATGCTTGCGTATTAATATCATGAGTAATCATGGCCCTGTTGTTCTAGAGACGAATATTTTAAAAGATTTTTCTAACATATCCCCATGTAAAACATTGATCCGCTAAGTTGGCCTCATCCTACCCCCGGGGATCAAGGTTTGAACACACTTCAATCTGCACTTCCTGGGGATGCTTGTTTAATATGAGCATTCTGTTTTAATATGTTCAAAGATTTTTCCTACATACTTTGATTCCTTAATGTGGCTTCACCTATGGCATATCAAACGTTGCCATATTTGATCGTTCCATTTGTATTGTATAATTTTCCATTTGTATTGTATAAGTTTTATTTGTATTGTATAATTTTCCATTTATATTCTATATTTTCCATCTGTATTATATACGTTTTCATGGTATTGTATTGTATATTTTCTATTCATATCGTATACCATTCTCCATTTTTATTCTATATTTTCCATCTGTATTATTATTTATTTTTTTTATTGTACCCGAGGGATTGTTTATTTTGATTTGTCACGAAGGATTTCATTAATCATCAATCTTGCGTGTGTGGGGGGTGGGGGGGGGGGGGTGTTACTCAAAACCTGGTTTCCATCTTGCGAGCAGGTATTACTTAACAAAAGGAGGGGGGGGGGGGCAAAGCAAATTTTGCTTACAACATATTCTCATCATAAATGCTTGCTAAAGCAAGCGACATAGCAGGATGTTGGGAATGTTAGCTCAAGAAATGTAAGGGAACTAACTAATCTGATAATCTCCAATTTACTTCTTGGATGACACAACAAAGAATTTCATTATATCTCGCTTTTTTCCGATGAGCGAAAGTTTTTCCTTGCGGGATGCATCAATGGGACAAGCTGTTGTTCAAATAATCTAAATGATGAAATGAATAGTATCTGGGATTTGATTTGACTGGGCTCAAGGTCACATATATTCACAAGTATTACACGACAGAACTTTTACATTTCGTAGCTACCGAATGTTCGGATTTTATAGGCGATGTTCGGGATATAATACGAAAATCAATACACGTACATGTTAATTTTTGGTGAAAAAAAAAAAAATTCATTCTTATAATGTCTTTATGCAAGCTTTCGTATTACGCAGTTCTCACTATATATGTCAAACATATGCTCGAATGTAGAGAGAAATTCATTTAATGTAATTTAATTTATTCTTTGACATAGAGAAAAGGTACCAAAACACATATAGTCAAGGAATTTATTCATCAAGGGACTTCAAGACAGCCATTCATTGCTGAACAATCTGATCAGCCTCTTCATTCATTAATGGACCCAAGAGTTTTCCGAATGAATTGGTTCATTGTCAACATGAAAGTTATCAACACAGATTACGAATCTTATTACCAACATGCAGATTCAACGTCCCCAGGGAAATTCATAAAATACCAGGAGCAAGCATATAGTTTTAGCGAGTTTAGAGGAAAGTATCATTTGATTCCAATTTCGATGTGGGAAAAATACACGTGGGTAAGATATATTCAATATTAGGACATGCCAAATTGACAGTTACCAGTTGTTCGGCTGCCATAATCAAAATCATGTTGGATAAACTTACTATGTTGTGCTAATTTCATAATTTTCATTATGTCTCCAATTACATCTGGGTTTCGGGCAAACAATTACTTTCCGAATGAAATGTTTTATAGATA
>NC_079169.1:77313836-77398836 GCF_947568905.1 Ostrea edulis
GAACCATTCAGAAGGGAAAGTACCCTTGTACCATTACGTTCATAATAAGAAGAATATATACACGGTCCTTACCTCAGTCTCATGTTGAATGATTCCTGTGAAAGAACAAACCACTACAACAAAAGCGCACGTGGCATACAGACAGACACACCTACAGAGTCCACGCGGAAAGATCTCCACGATTACACCTCTACGCTGGAGGAGGAAACATCCGTTTTCGCTATTTCCGTGTCTGTGTTGCATCCCTGTATTCCGACAATGGCCCACAGGAATCGAAAATGATCAATGTGGCAGCCTGGCACTTTAAGTACATGTATTGACTAGGCACGCGGTCTCCACAGGAGAATGGTCAGTTCTAACTGTGCCAGAAAAAATCTTCGTAATTAATCAGTCTCACGCGCGACGTCTCTCAGAAAAATCTGACCCCTTTCGTAAGGAGGAATAAGGCAATTAACATTCCTTATTTGATTCTGTTCAGGATGACGAGGGATTTTTCATTTGGATGTTACAGGGGATATCTTGAATCACTATGTTTCATAATCACGTCAGTAAGTGAGGAGTGAAAACTAATTATAACTGAGATGATAGGCCAATATCCTAAATGAAATAAAATTTGTTATATGAATTCTGTAATACTAGTATTCAAACCGGGTGGTATTATAAACATTTCCTACACACAATTTTGCATTATCCATTATCTTACATTTTGTCAAAAATGGCATTTTTATGTATATAATGTGATATAAGCAGCATTCATCGTTAGATTTTATAAATAAATATAATTTGCAAAGCTCTTGCCATGATTTGAGGTTACTCAAAATAACGGTAAAACCATGTCAATTTTCACCAATTTAAGATATTCCCCGTGCATAAAAACTGATTATTCTGGTTTCTAAATCTAAAAATATATATATTCACGGAACTTATTTTGTTTTATTCCTTGGGGTGGAGGTAGGGTGTTAAAGAAGTTTTTTTTTTTTTTTTTTAGTTTTGTGTGTTTGTTTTTCCGTGTTTATTCAGAGACAGTGCATGATACAAATTTGAAATACGTTGTCATATTTTCTTGATCACATAAAGGCAATGCTGATGGACTCCTGTTAAAATATGAAATTCCTCTCCTACGAACAAACACCATAGTTTCGCCTACTCTTCCTATTTTGTTGTGAAGGCACATTTACAGGCGAGAATTTCGATGAAGGAACACGTATAATTATTTAGTAGAAAACATTTGTAGATGTTTGATCTTATTTACACAAAGATGGCCAGACCCATAATTGCTCTTACGGTAAAAGATCGATCTTACAGCTTAGCTAACTTAATGCATTTCTTTCATCACACTCTCAACAGCCCTATATACAAGCTTATTTATTTCCAATAAGGACTGATGCATCCTCCTCAGAATCATGTGTTGTCGCTTTTCATCGCATACATGTATAAGATGACAAAATCGATGGTCATTAAACTACAACCAAGTACATATGCTTCATAAAAGGAGCAAGGCTAAGCCATGCGACAAACGCCCAAATTCGAAGTAAATCTGTTTTAGGATTGAACCAAGTTTTACGGTTGTCGTTCTGCCAGGCGATCCTATAATCTAACGTAAGGTCACTATGTTTGTTTTTTTTCTCTCCATTTGGCACTATTACAGTTTACTTTTTTTCTCCCAAGGAACCGGGCTAAGACCCATGTTTTGGAAACAAAAGAAATCCTGAAAGATGTGTTCACGCCCATAACACGATAACTTGAGACTTGTGACACTAAGCCCACCTTTGGGATTAACTACAAGGTACACACCAAAAGAAGGATATATATATATATATATGTTTGGTTGTGATAAGTACAAATATGAAAGGCCTAAAATATAAGGAACTTGGTATATTTTCTCTGTGTTCGGAAGTTGAATCATATTAATTACCCTATTCACTATTTCCTCACTGTTTTGAACATAAATGGGAATACATGGGGATAAATTACAATCCATACGGTAAATTATAATATTCATTTTAATAATAAAACATAAATAGTGGCGCTAAGAAGAAAGCAAATGGGGGTTCAAATGCGCATCAGGAGAAATGGAGTTAAACACTAGAACTCCTTGCTACAACAGAGTCGGTCCCACCATGGAAAAGACGTGTTTTTATAGGGGAAAATCATAGGCACTTATATCGCTTGGGGCCTAATTACTACATAAAATTATATACATGTATAGTAATTTGGCCCCAAGCGATATATGTGCCTGTGGGGAAAATGATGAAAGAAGAAGAACTTCGTATGAACAAGAAATTGCCATCTTCGTTTATTTTGGCATTTTCAGCTTTAGTTTTAACAACATCGAACATCTTATCCAACATATCAAGACACAACACTTTAAAAGAACAAGTATTTCAATAAAGTGCAAGTTCACAACATTCTGCAAACGATTTCACACATTTCAAAGGTTAAGTACTAAGAGAAGGAGCGGGACCAAAAGTCAACAAGTGTATATAATGAATCTAAAATGTTGTTTTGTCGTGTTGATTTCGAGGTTTTATCGAAACTGAGGTGACAGTTTGAATAAACTAAAGCCAGCAATTCCATAATCCACGGAATGAATACCAACAGTCGCCAGCAATGGGACTATTTAGACATCGTGAAATAGGAACCTCGGTTTTTTCTCTCTCCTCAAATTAATGCACAGGATGACATGATGTAAATAATATGCCTTGGTATATACTTTACACAATTTGAAGAAATGTTTTTTAGTTTGAAATAAATGTATTTAATTATATGATTGATAAATATATACACGATCTTGCACAAGAGCTTCAGACATATCCTTTTACAGAGAAAAACTAGTCTGTAAATAATTGATATCGATTCGGGAGGCTTTAAGTGATCTATATAGAGTAAGACAATGTCACATGGTAATGACATCTTTTCTGATAATATGGAAATAGATTTGTTTATTTTAAGAGAAAATATTTGATTTTATATGTGGGCTTCACCTTCTTTCGTTTCAAACTTCTTTATAGACAGAAAAATCAGAAATCAGGAATACTTATGCTTTCCTTCATTGTTTTAATTGTTGTCCTTGATACCATGCCCATTGTAACATTGCAGCCCATAATTGCCTGTAAACTAACTGTTCACGATGCAACGCCATGGGATTATATATCTCAGGTTTCCGTCCCAAAGCACAAGTAGTGGCATCATTTATACACTGTACTATAAAATATAAGTTATTTAATTTTTGAAACACTCTTCCATACATATGTATATAGTTTCCGTTATATTGTAATGATGTCACACATCTCCTTCCGTCAATAATTTGATAGAATAACGTTACCATCGCACCTGCAAATTCTGAAATACCGTCTAATAGAAGAATGCAGCTGTTCCATAATTTCAAAGGGCTAAGACTTATGGAGCTCCAAATTAACATAAACTCAAATAATTGAAGATATCTTCAATTATTTGAAGATATCATCAATTCATTTGATGCGAGCAAGAATTTAATTAAAGATCTCTTCAAATAGTTAATGATATCTTCAAATCTGATTTATTGCGCGCATTAAATGAATTGATGATAGCATTAATTCTTCTGCTGAATCGATGTGCACTTTAATTGAATTAATGATCTCTTCAAATGAATTAATGATATCAACAATTGAATTGATGTGCGCTACAATTCAATTGAAGAGAGCAATAATTGATATAATGCGCGCATTAAATCAATTAATGAGCAATAATTGAATTGATGAGCGCATTAAATCAATTGATGAGAGCAATAATTGAATTGAAGCGCGAATTAATTCATTTGATGAGAGCAATAATTTATTTAATGCGCGCATTAATTCAATTAAAGAGAGCAATAATTGAATTGATGATATCTTCAAATAATTGAAGATATCTTCAATTATTTGAGTTTATGTTAATTTGGCGCTCCATAAAGACTCGCTAGAGTAAGTTGCATTTTAGTAAAAGAATCAGGATTGCTTCTCTTCATTCTGATCAGAAAGAAAGTAATGAAATTCTTACATTTTAGGATAGCTAACCTGCTTACAGTCTCGCCACATTGAATCTGATGGCAGGTGTCACTATTCAGTAGCTTACAGTCTCGTCACACTCAATCTGATGGCAGGTGTCACTATTCAGTAGCTTACAGTCTCGTCACACTCAATCTGATGGCAGGTGTCACTATTCAGTAGCTTACAGCCTCGGCACACTCAATCTGATGGCAGGTGTCACTATTCAGTAGCTTACAGTCTCGCCACACTCCATCTGATGGCAGGTGCCACTATTCAGTAGCTTACACTAGCTATGGTAGGCGGTTCTGACAGTTGGAGGTACTCTGAAGTATTCAGTTAATAGTCCCTGTGACCTTGTGAAACTTTCAGGATACCTGATTAGAAGGTATTTGGTAACCACTCTGTGCATCATTGTGATTGATTGATTGTATATTGTTTAACGTCCCTCTCGAGAATTTTTCACACATATGGAGACATCACCATTGCCGGTGAAGGGCTGCACAAAATTTAGGTCTATGCTCGGTGCTTACGGCCTTTGAGCAGGGATTGCAGTGGCAGATTTAAGGGGGGCGCAGCCGGCGCCCCCCCCTCCCCCCTAAAATTTTCAAATTTAAGGTAGATAGTGGTATTTTGTTCAGAAAATGTACTAAACGGTAAAATAAGCAATAATTTATTCCACTCCTGGAGAAATAAATGACAAAATCTTTTGATTTCTTGAATTACTTTATTGGGAGAACTTAATTTTTTTCGAAAAACCCTTAAAATTTTCGTCATTTTGTTCATTTCACCTAATAAAAAAAATGATAGAAAATAGTACAAATGACTAAATAGGAGACATATTTCAAGCCCTATAAAAACTGTAAAATCCAGGAGTTTCGCCCTGGACCCACTGGGGGCCTCAAGGTGGCCCCCAGACCCCCTGCCTCATAAAGTGGCGCCCCCGTAACCGCAATTCCTGGATCCGCCCCTGCGGGAGGGATGTTTATCGTGCCACACCTGCTGTGACACAGGGCCTCGGTTTTTGCGGTCTAATCCGAAGGACCGCCCCATTTAGTCGCCTCTTACGACAAGCTAGGGATACTGAGGAACATATATTTGGTCGGGTTTAGACATTTGGTGAGGGAATATCTTGCTAAAGCTCGATTTTATTAGTATTTGAAATATCATCCATAAAACATTTCTTATGCCGTGTGACCCCGCCATCTCTACCTACAAAACATTAGGCGCTTATAAAACTGGAAGAAAAAAATTCAACTCATACGTCAAAGTGTACCATATAGACGGGGACAGATATTTACCATTTGTAATCCATGATGGGAAACATGCCTGTGGAAAATGAAACAACAGGAAGTAGTCTTGGGTACCTGATGTTGGGAAGAAAAAGATGTGAGAATCGGTGGACACGAGAATTGAACAGTGCCTGGACCCTGTTCATACAAGCCACATTCTTTGCATGACAAATTTAAGTCAAACACAAGCCAGTTATCATGTAAACCTCATGATAATCGAGGGCAATTTATTTTTTCTCAAAATGTAAAAAATCTTGGCAGTCTCCTAAATTAATTAGTTTTTGAATAGAATGTTCATAGTGATAAAAAGTTGTTTGTTTTCCACGAGGTCGATTACAAGTTATCCATGCTGGTAGAAAGAGGACTAAGAACGAGCAAGGGCCTATATTATGGGAAATCAGGACACAAGAAAGCTATAATGTTTAATCACAAAACCCATAATCAAATAGTGAAGATGCAAGTTGCTCTGAAAATGTCTCAACCCATATATACTGGTTGAAAATATAGACAGTTGACGATTGACAATGATCCCTATGTTCATCTGCTTGGGACTAATATAGTAAAAACAAAAACACCATAATTCAGAATAAATCTTTGATACTTTGTTAAGTCACTAGATACAAAACTATGCCAAATTATAGTTGACTGTATGGAAATTCAATGGCGTAATTTGATATTTTGTCACTATCATTTGCATATCTAAACAACCTGGTTCGTTTACTGAACCTGAAATAAACATGTCCCGCAATTAATTATCAGATTCGTTGCACATTTCTCCCGAAGACACATTTCGATACAGACCTTGTTACATTATTTGCACAATCAATAACATTAATAAAAAATCCTGTTCATTGTTTTTTATATTTGCAAATGTTTCGTCTGTAATAAACCTGTGTTACTTCAATGTATATTATTTTTCTATAAAAGCAATAAACCTTTCCACTTTATATAGGAAGTTATATATTCATTTGATTTACAAAACAGATATAAGAAATAAAATGTCCGGTCATTGTATAATTGGCTTCGTCGATTATATATTGATTGAATATTGTTTAACGTCCCTCTCAAGAATCTTTCACTATATGGAGACATCACCATTGCCGGTGAAGGGCTGCAAAATTTAGGCCTATGCTTAGCGCTAACGACCTTTGAGCAGGGAGGGATCTTTATTGTGCCACACCTGCTGTGACACGGGACCTCGTTTTTTGCGGTCTCATCCGAAGGACCGCTCCATTTAGTCGCCTCTTACGATAAGCAAGGAGTACTGAGGACTTATTCCAACCCGTATCCCCACGGGATTCACAAGTTGTCCCACGTGCCTGTTCTTTTTATACCCCCACAATACAAACAACATTTTCTTTTATCCCCCGACATACTACACTTCTCAGTATCTCATAGATAGATAGACATACAGACATACAGACAGACAGATAGATAGCAGACAGATAGATAGATAGCAGACACACAGATAGATAGATAGATAGATAGATAGACAGACTGACAAACAGACAGACAGAATAGATAGATAGATAGATTTGGCACGGATAAATACTAAAATGATCCGTGGTAGATCTTCCAATGGTTGATCCTCTTACGATCTAAATATCTTCACAAACTACGTTATTTTACCCATCATTGAGCTTGTAAAATTTTCATACAAATGTCAGATAGTTTTCAAAATCTTTAAAATGGAACAGTCTGCGATCTATTTTTTTTTTTTAAAGATTATACATGTAGTTGTTTATAACTGTTATTGGTACTTAATACAAATTATTTAGTTCCTGATAAAGGTTCCGATAATAAAGATAAATCACTTACATTTACTTACATACGTGTCCTGTTTTTCCTTACATGACCTCCACTGAAGAAATGTTTTATTGTTCCTGCAAGGATAAAGTCTCGAGAGCTAGAAATTAACCGGGACCATTTTATGTATATCTATATAACGTGGTCTAAGCGCAGAATCGTCACAATTGATACTATACTTAATAATGTACTAGCTGCAAATACCGGTATTACGCCATAATCATATATATTTCGTCCTAATGCATTGTCTAAATACATGTATTGCAGAAGAAAAGTGAAAACTGTCAACATTGGAATATTCCAAAAACTCACTCGGCCTGTGGCCGTTGAGAACCTTGTCCTGTCATAATAAAATATTGGGTGCGTTCAGAGTACTACCGTTGGTTGACAAAAGTAACCATCGGCCGAATTTTTTTCACCAATTGTACGACAGTAGTACCAATGTTTGCCAATAGATTTTACCAATGGTAAACATTTCTGCAGACAACCTAGAGCGCTCTTAGCGTTGCAATCGTCAACTGAAGACTATTTCAGAGATATTACTTCAGACATGTCCCTGGACAGACGGAACATCATGGTATGGCCTAGTAATCGCTTACGCTAACTATTTCGTCCGATGGTCTATACTCATGTTTTGCAAGAGAAAATACATCTATGCTAGCCAAGGGATTTGGCCCACTCCGCTCACCATTTGCACACAAAAAACTCTTGGCTATCTAAGATTGAGAAAATAATCTGCAGGAGAAAGTAATTAAAAACCTTTTTCTAAATGCGTCTTCTCGCTGCAAAATTATACACATAGATATGATTATATTTCTGTTTGATATTTCGTACTTACTGATCTCTGAAAATGATCTTGAAAACAGAATATGTGGATAGCCTGGGCGACCAACAGAAACAAATCAGAGATGTAAAACCATCCCTGTGTCTTTAAAAGTTTTGTTTCAAATGACGAGTTAGATTGAGCTGGATGTGTCACTTTGTGACCAAAGTCCAAAAACAAGATGGTGAGTACACGTTTTATAGTTCCTCATTTACAATATTCATAAATGATTTTCCCTCATACATGTACTTGGACAGATGTATTGATGTTGTCTCACTTCATAAACAAACTGTTAATTGTTTAATGTATATGCGGACGATATTGTCATTCTATCATTGTCAGCTAAGAGTATACAAGCAAGGTTTACTAAACTTGAAAAGTATTGTTCTGATTGGTGTCTGAAAATCAATATAAAAACTAAAGTTATGGTTTTTAACAAAGCTGGTCACAATATCAAACATTTTTTTTTTCATTTCAGAATAACATTATTGATTGTGTATCTAGCTATAAATATCTTGGAGTTCACCTTGCTACATCTGGAAGCTTCCATGCTGCCAAATCAGAGCTGTGTAAAAAGGCATTTAAAGCCTATTATAAATTGAGAAATGACTATTAGCTTGAATCCAGGGATAAAAACCAGTATTCATGTATTTGACACCACCATCAAACCAATTCTTTTATATAATGCAGAGATTTGGGGTGTGTGCAGCATATTTAGTACAAGATTTTCTAAGTGTAAAATTTTTAAAATTGATGACTGCTTTAAAAATTTGCCATGTGAGAATGCATCTCAAATTTTGTAAATATATTCTTGGTGTTCATTAAAAAGTACAAATTTTGCTGTACTATCATAGTTGGGAAGGTTTCCTTTACATTACGACATTGTTAGTCCGCTAATTAAAAGCTGGTATATATTAGAGAATTTGTCTACTGAATTTCCTTTACTCAAGGATGCATATGAATGTAGCGAAAATCTTTTTGTTTTTTTTGTTTTTTTTTGACGCGGAAGAATTCATGGTTTGCATTTATATATAAGTTACACAATATTTTGAATATCAGAGATGAACTTGTTACTTTTGGGAAACATAAATTTGAATTGATCTGTATTAAACAATATTGGGTTATTATGTGAAAGACTGGTAATCAAATTTACAACGTCTCCACATGAATGAAATATTCTCGAGAGGGACGTTAAACAATGTACAATTAATCAAATTTACATAACTATAACGAGGGCAAATTAAACATACATGTGAAACTCAAACAAAACTGGGGTTATGAAAATTATTTATCTGTAGTTAGAAATTTAGATCACAGAAAGTCATTGAGCAAGTTCAGAATTTCTTCTCATAGGTTAAAAATCGAAATGGGTAGGTTTATCAACATTCCTAGAAAGAACCGATTATGCACAAAGCGCAAGTCTAATACAATTGAAAATGAAATACATTTTTAATAACATGTGAAAAATACGATAACGAAAGAAAAGAAATATTTAAGTTTGTAAAAAAAATTTTTTTTTCTAAAATTTTGTACTTTAGATAATGAGCAAAAACTATTTGGCCACTTAACACAGAAGAGAAAGAAATTCTTGATCTTGTGGGCAGATTTATTTACAATAACATGGTATAGTAATTTATATATGTATGTATGGTATTTGTAAAAGAATTATGTGTTCTCGAGTATACCTTGTCAGTTATTGTTGTCAATTAAAAAAATGCATATTCGATTGTTTGGCATCTCTTCTCTTCATTGTTGTAATCATCTCATGTTTGTCTACTTTGGACTCTGAATTAGAAATAAAGTGTTCTATTCTATTCATTTTATACGATTGTAAAGAAGTGTTAGCGATGGGGTATAATAGATACGTCAGAGAGAGAGAGAGAGAGAGAGAGAGAGAGAGAGAGAGAGAGAGAGAATCTTCTGTATGTCCTATCAGCATGCCTGATCTCATGTTTCTATTAGTCGCCCAAACCACCCAAACATTTTTTATCTTCAATGTCTGTTAACGGAAACACCATGTTCAGAAAGCGTGACGCGTTACAAATCATTGAAGATTATTGGTTTAATAATTATAAATACAACGGCTTGGTTACCAAATCATAAAGCTTGGACATGGGGTGTTCAAAGCGATTTGGTATATTAAGCAGAAATATTCTGTTCGAGGTGTGAAACATGTACTCCTTACCATTGGCGAATCGGTGATGGTACCGAAGGGTGTACTCTGAAGCTCAGGAAAGTATCAAGTAAATTATATTTCTGGGTACAGTATACCGAGAGATATATTCAAATTATTACGATGACTGATATTTTTCACCTACCATTGGTCATTTTCATTTATATCTATCATATTTTGTACCTTTCGGTAAACAAATGCTACATTTGATACCCCCCCCCCCCCCCCCTTGATGTTGTTTTTACGAAGTTCAACGTTAAATATGTACATGCAGTTTAATTTTGGATTCTCGGATTAAATTTGTAATACTACCTTGATCAGTCTGATGTTTTACCCTAAGCACTCAATAGCTGTAACAACTATGGAATTACTCACACGGATTGAAGACAATTGTGCTCTGGAGAATTTGCACATCACAAATAATACGTCTACAGTTTCGTCATTTATTTCTGTTCCCCGTCACAGGAAAAAGCATTATCGAGTGGTGTTAGCTACAAATGCGCCACCTTAAAGGTTTTAAGAATTAACAGTGTTTCAGTGCAAGGGTTTTCCCTTGGTACCAATGTGATGCATATTTGATAAGGGTGAAATGTGATCTGATTAGCAAAGTTCTACGTGAAAATAAAACACTAACAGAATCATCATCACCAACTGAATCAACAGCACAAAAGTCTATAGGGTTTCATAATAAGTCCATTTTTGTGGAATATATGCAAGACCAATGGTTCGGTGGTAACTTATGCTGATATACTAGTGAATTTGTATCAGCTTACGATCCATCGTCTAATTCTATACACTTCCAGTCAACCAATCTGATGATGATAAATAAACCTGGTGATAAGTTTAGATCCACGGTATTCTCATGATTTACCATTTAAAATCAAAGTTATCCACGTCCATGGAACAGTTTGTTGTTTGTTCACTGATACCATTCAGCCTTATCAGACGTGTACAGAAGTGTCACTGGGGGCACGACAGATGACTTTAGATGGACCTCCTCCTGATGTTCCGATCTCTTCATTCTATGACGATGTTCTCCCATCCTGCCTGGAGGATGACCTTTGTACTCTTTCTGGAGGATGACGTTTTGCTCCCTTGATGTAGGATAGCATTTACACATCTCTTTATTTAAATAACAAAACGATTTCTTTGTTGTTTTATTGAATGATGAAGGTAGCAAACATTGCAGAAAAAAAATCATATCCCGCGACAACGGGTTGTGCAAAATTTTCTGTAATAGATTGTTACCTTCACCGCCCGATAAAACAACAAAGACATTTTATTATTTATATTTATATTCAACTACCGGTAGATTTAAGTCTAAAATATCATATCGTTGACTCATCTGTTACTTTAAATGGAACAGCCAATGTACTCTTTGACCTTGGTTGGTTGTATATTCTCTCACGTCCCGCTCGAGAATCTTTCACTCATGTGGAGACATCACCATTACCGGTGAAGGGCTGCAAAATTTAGGCCTATGCTCGGCGCTTATGGCCTTCTAGCAGGGAGGGAGCTTTATCGTGCCACACCTGCTGTGACACGGGACCTTGGTTTTTGCGGTCTCATCCGAAGGACCGCGCCATGTAGTCGCCTCTTACGACAAGCAAGAGGTACTGAGGACCTATTCTAACCCGTATTCCCACGGGACCCTTTGACCTTTACGACGCTCCATATTTGGTAATGATTACGCGGAAAACCGGACTAAACTAGTTTGGAACAAACATGCATTCATTGTCGCAGATGAAATGAAAGCAATGCCGGTGAAGGGCTGCAAAATTTAGGCCTATGCTCGGCGCTTACGACCTTTGAGCAGGGAGGGATATTTATCGTGCCACACCATCTGTGACACGGGGTCTCGGTTTTTGCGATCTCATCGAAGGACCCCCCCCCCCCCCCCCCCCCCCCATTTAGTCGCTTCTCACGACAAGCAAGGGATACCGAGGACCTATTCTAACCCGTATCCTCACGGGATTTGTGTGATGATTAACTTCTTGCTTACTTTACAATTCTGAAATAGTCAACACAGGAACCAAAGAGTTGGTTTAATCTATTATGGTGGCATGGTCAGTGTAGAATATGCTGGTTATTTTCAAATGAAATCTAATTCTTTAGGCTTTTTCCCTCTGGATCGCCTATATGAGACTCAATACCTACATTCCCATAATGTTCAGTTCGACTACTGTTTTTCATTGTAAACCCCTGTTCAAATATTGATTCACAATGTTTTTTGGGGCAAATAGCATTATTTGTTTCTCTGACGGTTTTTATCAGATTCATTTTATTAGAAGATATACTTTCTTTTCTTTATGTCGGGTGTAAATTTTGGCGAATTAAAGAGTAAAGGTATGTCATTATTAAGACGGATTTCTTATTTCCTTCATAAATTTATCTTACAAATTTCTTTCTGCTTTTATAGCCAATGATTTCAATTATAATTCATGAGTCTTGAATATTAAAAAAAGGTTTCTGACAGGGAGACTTATTGGTGAAAATACACGCCTCATTTATAATGCCCTTTCTATTACTTCAGAGAAGAAAATCCCAGGTATTATTTTATTGATTTTTAAAAAGCCTTTGATTCAATATGAAGGAAATTTATGCATCAAACCTTAAAATGTTTGGTCAAGACGTCATAAAATGGATTTCTGTTCTTTACAAAAATGCAAAATTGTGTGTTTTACAAAAATGGTATTGACTTTAAATGTGGGTGAGGTTGTATACAAGGAGATCCTGTCTCACCTAACATTTTCAAAATGATGGGTAATATAATTAGAATAAAAGGGCATCAAAATGGTGCGTTTCCTACAGTATGCTGATTACACAACTGTGTTCTCTGATGGAACAATCTCGAGAGAGTGCATTAGATGTTCTTTTTCAATTTTCCAAATTTTCAGGGTTGAAACCAAATATTTATAAAACTAAGGCGGCAAGGATTGGTTAAAAAACTTAAAGTATTAACAAGATTTGTTGTGATATTGGACTGCAGTGAATCTCTGAACCATTGTCAGGTATTCATTATACAGTTTGGTGTGGTATTGGACTGCATTGAATCTCTGAACCATTGTTAGGTATTCATTATACAGTTTGTTGTGATATTGGACTGCATTGAATCTCTGAACCATTGTCAGGTATTCATTATACAGTTTGTTGTGGCATTGGACTGCAATGAATCTCTGAATCATTGTCAGGTATTCATTATACAGTTTGTTGTGGTATTGGACAGCATTGGACCTCTGAACCATTGTCAGGCATTCATTATACAGTTTGTTGTGGTATTGGACTGCATTGAATCTCTGAACCATTGCTAGGTATTCATTATACAGTTTGTTGTGGTTTTGGACAGCATTGGACCTCTGAACCATTGTCAGGTATTCATTATACAGTTTGTTGTGGTATTGGACAGCATTGGACCTCTGAACCATTGTCAGGTATTCATTATACAGTTTGTTGTGGTATTGGACAGCATTGAATCTGTGAACTATTGTCAGCTATTCATTATACAGTTTGTTGTGGTATTGGACAGCAATGAATCTCTGAACGATTGTTAGGTATTCATTATGCAGTTTGCTGTGGTATTGGACTGCAATGAATCTCTGAATCATTGTCAGGTATTCATTATACAGTTTGTTGTGGTATTGGACAGCATTGGACCTCTGAACCATTGTCAGGTATTCATTATACAGTTTGTTGTGGTATTGGACAGCATTGAATCTGTGAACTATTGTCAGCTATTCATTATACAGTTTGTTGTGGTATTGGACAGCAATGAATCTCTGAACGATTGTTAGGTATTCATTATGCAGTTTGCTGTGGTATTGGACTGCAATGAATCTCTGAATCATTGTCAGGTATTCATTATACAGTTTGTTGTGGTATTGGACTGCTATGAATCTCTGAACCATTGTCAGGTATTCATTATACAGTTTGTTGTGGTTCTGGACTGCAATGAATCTCTGAACCATTGATAGGTATTCATTATACAGTTTGTTGTGGTATTGGACAGCATTGGACCTCTGAAGCATTGTCAGGTATTCATTATACAGTTTGGTGTGGTATTGGACTGCATTGAATCTCTGAACCATTGTTAGGTATTCATTATACAGTTTGTTGTGGTATTGGACTGCATTGAATCTCTGAACCATTGTCAGGTATTCATTATGCAGTTTGTTGTGGCATTGGACTGCAATGAATCTCTGAATCATTGTCAGGTATTCATTATACAGTTTGTTGTGGTATTGGACAGCATTGGACCTCTGAACCATTGTCAGGCATTCATTATACAGTTTGTTGTGGTATTGGACTGCATTGAATCTCTGAACCATTGTCAGGTATTCATTATACAGTTTGTTGTGGTATTGGACAGCATTGGACCTCTGAACCATTGTCAGGTATTCATTATACAGTTTGTTGTGGTATTGGACAGCATTGAATCTGTGAACTATTGTCAGCTATTCATTATACAGTTTGTTGTGGTATTGGACAGCAATGAATCTCTGAACGATTGTTAGGTATTCATTATGCAGTTTGCTGTGGTATTGGACTGCAATGAATCTCTGAATCATTGTCAGGTATTCATTATACAGTTTGTTGTGGTATTGGACTGCTATGAATCTCTGAACCATTGTCAGGTATTCATTATACAGTTTGTTGTGGTTCTGGACTGCAATGAATCTCTGAACCATTGATAGGTATTCATTATACAGTTTGTTGTGGTATTGGACAGCATTGGACCTCTGAACCATTGTCAGGTATTCATTACACAGTTTGGTGTGGTATTGGACAGCATTGAATCTGTGAACTATTGTCAGCTATTCATTATACAGTTTGTTGTGGTATTGGACAGCAATGAATCTCTGAACGATTGTTAGGTATTCATTATGCAGTTTGCTGTGGTATTGGACTGCAATGAATCTCTGAATCATTGTCAGGTATTCATTATACAGTTTGTTGTGGTATTGGACTGCTATGAATCTCTGAACCATTGTTAGGTATTCATTATACAGTTTGTTGTGGTTTTGGACTGCAATGAATCTCTGAACCATTGATAGGTATTCATTATACAGTTTGTTGTGGTATTGGACAGCATTGGACCTCTGAACCATTGTCAGGCATTCATTATACAGTTTGTTGTGGTATTGGACAGCATTGAATCTCTGAACCATTGCTAGGTATTCATTATACAGTTTGTTGTGGTATTGGACAGCAATGAATCTCTGAACCATTGTCAGGATTCATTATACAGTTTGTTGTGGTATTGGACTGCAATGAATCTTTGAACCATTGTCATGTATTCATTATACAGTTTGTTGTGGTATTGGACAGCAATGAATCTCTGAACCATTGTCAGGTATTCATTATACAGTTTGTTGTGGTATTGGACAGCAATGAATCTCTGAACCATTGTCAGGTATTCATTATACAGTTTGGTGTGGTATTGGACAGCATTGGACCTCTGAACCATTGTCAGGTATTCATTATACAGTTTGGTGTGGTATTGGACAGCATTGGACCTCTGAACCATTGTCAGGCATTCATTATACAGTTTGTTGTGGTATTGGACTGCTATGAATCTCTGAACCATTGTCAGGATTCATTATAAAGTTTGTTGTGGTATTGGACTGCATTGAATCTCTGAACCATTGTCAAGTATTCATTATACAGTTTGTTGTGGTATTGGACAGCATTGAATCTCTGAACCATTGCTAGGTATTCATTATACAGTTTGTTGTGGTATTGGACAGCAATGAATCTCTGAACCATTGTCAGGATTCATTATACAGTTTGTTGTGGTATTGGACTGCAATGAATCTTTGAACCATTGTCATGTATTCATTATACAGTTTGTTGTGGTATTGGACAGCAATGAATCTCTGAACCATTGTCAGGTATTCATTATACAGTTTGTTGTGGTATTGGACAGCAATGAATCTCTGAACCATTGTCAGGTATTCATTATACAGTTTGGTGTGGTATTGGACAGCATTGGACCTCTGAACCATTGTCAGGTATTCATTATACAGTTTGGTGTGGTATTGGACAGCATTGGACCTCTGAACCATTGTCAGGCATTCATTATACAGTTTGTTGTGGTATTGGACTGCTATGAATCTCTGAACCATTGTCAGGATTCATTATAAAGTTTGTTGTGGTATTGGACTGCATTGAATCTCTGAACCATTGTCAAGTATTCATTATACAGCAAACTAACATGACACGGAATCTCTTTTATAACAAGCTTCTTGACATAGAAAAGGAAAGAGCACATTCGACCAAAAGAAATATTACACAACTTGGAAAAACAAGTTATTGAATGTTTATTGTTGTCTGAAATTTCATACACATTTACAGCTTTACCAAAACCAAATGAAAAATGGTTAAAACAGCTGGGAAAAAACTTTAAATCTAATTGTTTTTTTGAATAATGATACTAACAGAATATCAGAAAACACTATTTATATTATAAAAATGGTGGACGAAGATACCACACGTGGATACTATCATTGAATCACTAAAGTTAGCATGGATAGATTATTTCAAACAAATTCTATTTGATCATTAGTCCGAAAAAACCGAGATCCCGTGTCACAGCAGGTGTGCCACGATAAAGATCCCTCCCTGCTCAATGGCCATAAGCGCCGAGCATATAAGCCTAAATTTTGCAGCCCTTCACCGGCATTTGTGACGTCTCCATATGAATGAAATATTCTCGAGAGGGACGTTTAACAACATTCAATCAATCAATCTATCTAATTTAGGAAGATTTGGTTGTTACTATTTTACGCAGTTTAGTGGAAAAACTAACACGTTTTGGAAAGAGGTTTTATCTGTTTATTGTAATTTTATAAATAAATTAGAATGTAATAGGACATAGCGCAAGAACCAATACAACCTATCATTGGGTCAAATGCTGTCTGACATGTTTCATGCCGATTGTTAGGCCGTTCTTGTCACACTGATTTTGACTACGGATAACTCCGTTTACCTGATCAAGATATAGGGCTCACGGCAGGTGTGACCGGTCGACAGGGGATGCTTCCTCCTCCTAGACACCTGATCCCACCTCTGGTGTATCCTGGGGTCCGTGTTGCCCAACTCTCTATTTTTATTGCTTATAGGAGTTATAACATTGATCACTGTTCGTTATCTTCACATTTCATGTGTATCAATTTTCTCATAATCAATTATTACATATAAAAGTATATCGCAGAATATTGACCGGCGACATTCCTTTGATATTTGCAATAACCGTGGTAGAACAACAATTAAATTTCAGAACAAGTATATTGTATACAAGGCAAGGTGTTATAAAAGTCTTCATACAGTGTCAGATTTGTTTTTTGTGATACAAGTCAATTTTATGAACATTTACAAGAATTGTACACGATAATTATTCCTTTTACTTCACATAAAGGCTTGAAACTCATATAAGAGGAGTCTCAAATGCGGAAGTATAGAGACCAAATGTCATTATACTTTTATTTCAAAATTGTTCTGGTTCTAAGATAATGTAGGACTCGTTTGTTTGAAATATAAAGCCTAAATTCTATGTGAAGCGAAGTGGGCTGTAGCATTGGAGCTGGACTGGAAAAAGATACACAAGAATTTAAAATGTATAACAAAGGGAAAAAAAACCTTTTATGCTTGTTACAGGATATTGCACAGAATCATATTTACCAACAAATTGTTATTTGTTATTGGAGCAAGTCTATTTTCTTTATTATGCAATTCAGCAGAAACTATTTTTTAGCTTTCTTAAATGTTTTTGGTCGGTGGTCAAACATATTTTGCTATGAGTTGAAGATTGGATCTAACAATTTTTAATATCTATTCAGAAAGAGATAGGATAAATGGGAAATACTTTTTGACTAATCTTAATTTTACTTGGAAACTTGATAAACTTTTTGATAGCTTGCTATATTCTGTAACTGAGTCTTGATAAAATTTTAATTACCTCCCTATATCGCATTGCTGGATGTATACAATTGATGTGCATATAAATGTATGTTTTTCTTGTTTCCTCATGGTGATGATGTAAAAGTGGTGTGAATGTATTAATAAAACCCTGCTTTCTGTTCACTTCAATTTTGACTTTTCATGTATTGCGAAAAAGAAAAAAAATGGCGGTTGTAAATTTACTGATTTATCAATATCTACTACATAAATACACAGGCACCTGGAGTATGGATACTACTTTTAAGTAGTATCCATACTTCAGGCACTGTGCATAAATATACACGAATTCAAATTAGGTGATTATTACTTAGGTAATTTGAAATCTGTCGCCAAATAAGAAAAACTTAGCACTCCGACAAACTCCCAATACGGAATTAGCAGTGTTTCTCTCTCCCCCCCCCCCCCCCCCTCTTTTTTTTGGACTCATTAGTTTGAGTATTTCATTCCATTTCCGGAATTAGCAGCCTCTTTCACTCATTAGTTTAAGCATTTCAGGAAAATCAAAACAACCCAATCCTGATTTTTAAAACCTTCATTTTTGATTTTAGATATCACAGTGCTATGAAATCACAGTAATCTCGTAAACAGATACATTCCTGAGCGCTAAAATGTAGCGAGAAGCATATCTCAACAGAAGTCGTTTCTTTTCTTAAGAGTTTGAAACCTCTTTCTAGTTGTTTAGACACCACTAGTACACTACATGTATACATTTAGACATCACTAGTGTACGTTTAGACATCACTTCATCACAAGCATCTGTCATTGAGAGGTATATTCATTAACATTTTGGAGTAAATAATAACTTAGATGGAAAAAAAAATATAGATAAATGATTTTTTTGTTATACTGAAGAATACGTAGACTTCATCTTCAGTGATAGTATATGATAAACAATATAACATTTTGCGAAATCAATATTACCTGGCAACTGGTACATGTGTACACCTAAAGTTTGCATGGAGTACAACCTTTAATGATTGGGAAAATATGCATATTTTGAAGAAATTTAAAATAATTTTTTTTTTACCAGAAATAAGAAGAATTATTCAAATATACATTGATAAAATAATTCCTTTCTCTAATGCATGTTCAAAGACAAAATGTAGGGATATAAGAGTATTTGACAATTGAGCATGTATATCGATAGAATGAGAGATGAAATTAACGATTATTTAAAACTGGCCTCAGGACGCACATTGTAGGCGACTGGGTAACCTTGTGTGTGGTTTATGAGTGATGCATGCTGATAATGGTCCAGGAGATGAAATTTCATGTAATCGATTTCTTTATCAGGAAGAGCAACGCTGAAATTGCTTGGGATTTCATCTTTCAATCGGCTTTTAACACACTGTTGAAAAGAGCAGTTTCTAATCCAGTTCCTAGAATTATACCTGCAAAAAAATTACAATACGGGTATAAGAATATACATCAGTGACAATAACGTCATGTTTTGCATACATTTTGTAGGCTGTAGGATCTCATATTCATATTGCATTTTCAAACAGATTAGTAACATTGATCCAAGTCACCTGGTAAAAAAAAATTATATATATATATATCAACAAATAAAGACAGCCCAAAAAGGTGACTACTGGAATCACCAGTCTTCTTTTCTTTTGGAGGGTCATAGAAATGTTACAGTATCTTATGATAAGTTATTGAAATATTTGATGGATATATTTAAAATGCATAGCTGTGCTGCCTCCAATGCAGGACAGCTAACCATAAATATTGTCACTCCATAAATCAACATGTATGTGTAAATGGACGTTTATTTTGGCAATATGATTCCAAGATGACATTACACTATGATGATGAAGTGAGTGATGTGAATTGGTAAAAAGCTGAAAATAAAGTAGACAAGTTCTTGATTACAATGAATAATCTCAAAAATACTCAAATATATACACAGATAATGATTAAGGTGAATAAATCTTCAAAATAGAATTTGGTATCTCTAATTTGTACACAAGATTTACCAATAAACCACATCAACATAAAAAAGTGATAATATTGTGATGACACTAATTGCTTTCCATACAAAAATTTTTCCCGCATGATGTCAGGAATCAAATGCATCCATAAACAGTTAAATATGCACCGACTGTGAAATCATTCATAAAATGAATCATGAAATAGATAAAACACTTACACTGTGGGCGGACAGAGTAAACACAAAAAATACAACAGCTAAATTGTAGCGTGTTTACTCGTGGAAGTAATAAAAGGTAAGTAACCCAGGAACCTATCTAAACAAATTCGGATAAAGCTGAGGTATTTGAACATTAGCAATAGAGTAAAACAGCTTCGACTGAATCAAGTCTTTAATATTTTTCATGAAAAATGTCCAGATTATTTGAAAAATAATTTTAGAAGAAATTGTTCATCGAGATCAACTAGATCAATTAAGCTTAATTTCTTTTTACCAAGGGTTGAGAAGTGGAATCAGAAACTTTTTATTTTAACGGCATCAAGGACTGAAATTCTCTCCCTGATCAAATAAAGTGTATAAACAATAAATTTTCATTCAAATCTGCAGTTAAAAAAACATTTACTCAATGAAATGAAGAAAATGGCAGATAGTGACTTCTTGTATTATTGATCCACATTGTGTTGTTCATACATAGTTATTACAGTTGTTATTTATTCCAACAATTTTCAATACTCAGCACTGTTGAAATGCAAGATATTTAATAGTATTCTTATATGTTTCAAATTAAAGTCTTTCAATATCTTTCTTGTTCGCATTATTTTGTTATTTTAATAATAATATATTGTGTATGTCATATTATAAGACCAGAAGGACCCCATTGGAATTAAGCCATATGGCTTTCATGGGTTATCCTTGGCATAGACATATACATTAATTTATTCACTGTGCTCTTAAAGTCAAATAGCTGTTAAAGTTTACCCTTTTATCTTATGTATTTAACAACGACTTTTGTTTTAACTATGTGCTCCTCTGTGATGTTGTCTTGTATTTATATTATGTGCCTATTCCTAAATAAATATATAAATAACACAATTCCGGAAAGACTGATAACAGATGACAAGACGGCACAATAACTAAAGCTTTGGATGGTTGTGTGTGTGTGTGTGTATATATATATATATATATATATATATGCAAGGTGAAGATAACGAACAGTGATCAATCTCATAACTCCCACAAGCAATACAAAATAGATAGTTGGGCAAACACGGACCCCCGGACACACCAGAGGTGGGATCAGGTGCCTAGGAGGAGTAAGCATCCCCTGTTGACCGGTCACACCCGCCGTGAGCCCTATATCCTGATCAGGTAAACGGAGTTATCCGCAGTCAAAATCAGTGTGCCAAGAACGGCTTAACAATCGGTATGAAACACGTCAGACAGCATTTGACCCAATGCGAGGTTGTATTGACGAACTAGATCGTTATAACGACCATAGAATTTGCGAAATGCTGACTTCAATCGAGACTGTTGAAATCCCTGTACCATCAACTTGTTTGTCAGTAGCTTACCTCGATTTAAAAACTGACTATACCCAGAACAAGCTATATATATGTATGTGTGTGTGTGTATGTATTGTATGTGTTTCAGATACTAGAAAACAATAAGTGTATTTACATTTCGTTTCACATGTGGTTATTTTCTGGATAACGCCATGCATTTTGTAATGACACACGGTATAGGGACCACATGTGACATTAATCTAAAGCTGAGTAAAATACCGGTTGAAAAAAATATGCAAATATATAATGAAGAAATAGATCACAGAAACACTTCATGACTTCTATTGTACTTCTAATGAACTCCATCACGATTCCATCACGTGACAGCTACAGAATATAATTTATTTTCTATTCATAAAGATAGGTAACTCTAATAAACAGGGGATTTCGCTTTAGCACGACTCTTTCTGTTTATATGTATAAAGATTTAGATCACTTTTTGTATGCCTTGCATGTACTCTTCAATTCAAGTCATCAAATGTTAATGTAAACTGCATTTTAAAATGACTGGAATTCCGCATACATTAATATAAACTTGTACAATTAACCATGTCTCAAGTCTTATTTCCATTATCCATAGAACTACTTATTGATGAAAACAAGAGTTACATATCTTTGTAAAGATCAGATAACGATTTGATAAAAATGATATTTTTTTTTTTTACCTCCAGTGATGAAGAGTGAGGTGATGTTTATACAGAATTCCCTGTCCTCCTCTGGGTACTTCTCTTCATGTAGGAGTAGATAAAAGATGTTGACGTAAGATGCCCCGCCCAACAAGCCCACATATATCATCAACGCGGGTAAAAGATACACGGGTATGAATTTATACTGGAAAAGAGAATACATCCGATATTCTTATTTTGAAGAATTTAGTGTAGTTTCAAATAGATATATCTTCTGTATTTAGAAAAAGCTTTATACATGTACTTACATGGACATCAAATACCCATAAAATCATATTCAGAAGTTGTAGAAATGAAAGTACTTCCACTCTTTTAATTTGGAATAATTGCACTGATGATCTCGACACAAATACCCCAGCCTGAAAACAAGAGGCATCAAAACAATGTAACACCTGATAACATAGGAACGAACCCCAGCCTGAAAACACAGGAACGAATCCCAGCCTGAAAACAAGAGGCATCAGAACAATTAACAGCTGATAACAGAGGAACGAACCCCAGCCTGAAAACAAGAGGCATCAGAACAATTAACAGCTGATAACAGAGGAACGAACCCCAGCCTGAAAACAAGAGGCATCAAAACAATTAACAGCTGATAACAGAGGAACGAACCCCAGCGTGAAAACAAGAGGCATCAAAACAATTAACAGCTGATAACACAGGAACGAACGTTCCTTAAATAGATATTTGCCAATATATACTACTCAAAATTTGATAAGGATCACTAGGTTATATGTGTGTAATTTACCACTAACATAACAAAAGACATAAATTTGACTCAGAAACGTGTTTACTCAGGTTATGAATGAAAATTCATGAACGGCATGAACTTTTATCAATACGGAATGCTTGAAATATGATAACAACACCAAAAGGCATTTCATTACAAAAAGTTAACAGCAAACCAGAGAAAAAATTACACAGTTTTTGGGGATAGTCCATTATTACACTTAGTCGATGAAGTGTCAATACCGGGTATGACCTCCCCTTGCATCAATGACGGATTGACAACGTCGAGCCATGCTGTCAATAAGCACCCGGATGTTTCCAATGGGAAGGTTGTTCCACTCTTCCACGAGGGCGTTTCCGAGCTCTGCCAAAGTCGTGGGTTGTGCTGTACGGCGTGAAAGGGCAACCTGCAGCATGTTCCATACATGCTCAATCGGGTTCAAGTCCGGTGAGCGCGCTGGCCAGTCCATACGGACAATTGTCTCCTGCTGAAGGTACTACTCCACCACCCTGGCGCGATGAGGAAGGGCGTTATCATCCATCAGGATGAACTCAGGGCCAAAAGCACCAGCGTAGGGTCTGACGTAAACATCGAGGATCTCATCCCGGTACCACACCCCCGTCATTGTTCCTCTCTTCAGGACATGAAGATCTGTTCTTCCATCCCTGCTGATTCCACCCCAGACCATGATGGAACCACCACCATAACGGTCATGTTCAATGATGTTGGCATCATGGAAACGTTCACGTTGTCGTCGTCACACTCGGTGCCTCCTGTCTGTAAAGTCCAAACAATACCTGGACTCATCGGTGAACAGAACTTGAACCCAATCGTTCTGTGTCCAAGTGACATGATCTTCAGCCCAGTCCAATCGCTCCCGCCGGTGTCAAACAGTCAGAGGGACTCGAACACATGCCCTTCTCGAGTTGAGACCTGCACTGTGAAGCCGATTCCGTATCGTCTGAGTGGACACATTCACCCCCGAGGCGTTCAGGAGGTCGTTACGTAGGCTGGTTGCTGTCCAGAAGGGATGGCGTCGTGCCTGAAGAGCCACAACATGGTCTTGGCGTTGGGTTGTCGACCTCTGAACACCACCCCCATGTCGGTGTGCTGCTGTACCAAAAGTTTGCTGTCGGTTCCAGGCCCTGTATACAACGCTCTGGCTGACGTTTAGTGCATTTGCAACGTCACGTTGTGAATAGCCAGCGTCAAGCATTCCAATACATCTGCCCAGTTGTTCTGTCGTCAGGCGACGCCTTACACGTTGAGGGGACATTGTGTTGATAAACGTAGAGTAAACACTCAAGTGAGTTTGAAATTTTAGAAAGAATCAGACACCGATGCCTGAGTGAAAATCGCGCAATGGTAGCAAAAGCATAAACTGTGATGAGAAACGCATTTCCCATGGCATGAAATGCACGTGCAAGTTTGTTGAAGACGTTTTTGATTTCACTTAGACACAATATTGCCAGTTATGTAGTTATCAATTTTTTAAACAGAAAAATATCTATGATCCTTATCAAATTTTGAGTAGTATATATTGTATAGAGCTAAAAATAAGGCATATGATAGACTGATTAAAAATAAATATCTATAGCATACAAGTCTCACTTACTTGATAGCAAAATGACAGGGATGCATACAATTCGGGGCAGCCTTTATTGTATTCAGATTTTGGTCGCACTTTTGCAGCACAGCCTTGTGCAACATACTCAAACATGTAGACCACGCACAGCTGATATAGAAAATATACCACATTAATTGTTATGTCATCGCGTATGCAATTCATTGAAAAGTACCCTGTTGAAATCGATTTACTACAACTGACGCAAAAATACAAACAAGTTTTTGTTAAATAACAAGAGGACCATGGGCCACATCGATCACTTAATTTGATTACAACTACGTTTGTTATTGTTATTGTTTTCATTTCCTTGAAAACAACTTCCTAAAATTATTTTCCTTTTTCCAAGTACAACTTGTTAAAGTCTTTAGTTCCTAGAACACTGCTACACATGCAATCAAAGTCTTCATTTTCTGAATAATACTAGTTAAAGTATTGTAGCAACCAAGTATTCCTATGCAACATACGACGCCTGTGTATTAGTATAAAATTATCCAAAATATACGATGATTCAACTTCATTACAATAAGATTATGACGTTAAAAAATCATGTTCTACATATCTAAGCAAAATTCTAATCACTATAAAAGAAGGTGTGTTTTTAAAATCTATATGACCCTGAAAGCGCCTCTCCTGATGAAAGACTTTATATGATATGACACATGTAACATTAACACGATATGACGAAGTTGGACCTGTTCTAGAGTCAAAACCCCGGGATTGCGAAATTCACATATCAATACACCCCCTTTTTTTTCTTTCTAAATCTGCATTTAGGTTTTATACCGTATCAGCAAACTTAAAGAAGTTTTATTTTCCCAAATCATAAAACAATCACTATAATTATTTTTGCTCCACTTTGAAATCAAACCCTTACCCAGTGGGATCACAAAATTTACAATTTGGTAAAGGACTACCTACTCCTTCTAAATATCTTTTTATTTTCAATTTAGTATCAATAGCATTAAGGAAGATATTATATGAATGTTTTACACATATACACTATATATACCAAGTTTGGTCCCGCCCTGGAGTCAGAAACGTGTGACAGACAAATGGTTACATAGCAAGATGAACAAACAGAAGTGGTCATAATTGTAGGGCACTAACATCTTCAATGCAGGACTCTAACTTGATTGATTGATTGAATATTGTTTAACGTCACTCTTGAGAATATTTCACTCATATGGAGACGTCACCACTGACGGTGAAGGGCTGCAAAATTTCAGCCTATGCTCGGCGCTTATGGCCTTTGAGCAGGGAGGGATCTTTATCGTGCCACACCTGCTGTGACACGGGGCCTCGGTTTTTGCGGTCTCATCCGAAGGACCGCCCCATTTAGTTGCCTTCTATGACAAGCACGGGGTACTGAGGACCTATTCTAACCCGGATCCCCACGGGACTCTAATTTGACAAGATATTGAATTTTCTTATAAAATATTAGGTACCCAGTAAATCAAAACTCACATTAAAAGACATCCACCAAACGAGCCTCCAGCACCTACGTAGCCGTCTTAAGAGGGATTCCTGTGGTACAATCTCGATACTTTCTGCAACACATGTATACAATACAGAACTCACCTATTGTAAAAGACTATCGAGTTTCAAATTAATTTCTTAAAATACGACATATATTACACATTTCAACATATGAACAAAAGGAGTGCTCACAAGGTTCTTATGCCTTCCTGTATCAACCACGAAAAATTCTACAACGGCTCAGAAATATCAGCCCATTGTTTAGATACAGCTACGAATTAGATCACTTCGTGACGCCATGGTAGTTTATGAAACGGACTAGGCCTACACGTTTTGTTTTGTTTTTGACGAAAAATGTGAGACTGAGAGGTATACTAGATCTATTTTGAAAAATAGTTCCAAGCATATAGATTGATGTTGACGGATTATATCAACTGCTTTGAATACAGAATCCCAGAAAACTATACATTCAGATACGTGGAAGAGGATTAACTTGTCTATGCATCGCCATGTTTGGTTATATGTGCAGGGGCGGATCCAGGAATTGCGGTTACGGGGGGCGCCATTTTATGAGGCGGGCCACCTTTAGCACCCCCTCCCCCCCCCCCCCCCCCGCCCCCGGAAGCTCCTGGATTTTACAGACTTTATAGGGCTTGAAACAAGTCTCCTATTTAGTCATTGGTACTATTTTCTATAATTTTTTATAAGGTGAAATTAATAAAATGACGCAAATTTAAGGATTTTTGGAAAAAATAAGTTCTCCCAATAAGGTAATTCAAGAAATCAAAAGATTTTGTCATTTATTTCTCCGGGAGTGGAAGAAATTATTGCTTCTTACATCGTTTAGTACATTTTTCTAAACAAGATACCACGATTTACCTTAAATTTGAAAATTTTAGGAGCGGCTGCTGTCCCCCCCTTAAATCCGCCACTGATGTGTACCGATCTCGGAATACAGACAATTGATCAATATTCTTCAGTCATTTATGAATTAGTTTTGAAACATATATTGATTAATTTTTATGATTAAAAACTTGAATCATAAGTTATCGACTTTATTGTTGTATTAGGAAAATAAGAAGTGCAAGTGAAATGTGTATCAATTTTCCTCATAATCAGTTATTATGTATGAAGTTAAATCGCAGAATAATGACCGCGGCATTCTTTTGATCTTTGCAATTTCTAACAGAAAACATCTTGTTCAGTAAAACTAATTCAGAATGGAGGTACATGTGTGGAGAATGTGTAACAAGAGGCCCATGGGCCACATCGCTCACCTGAGTCACATTGGTCCATATCAGAAGACTTTCCATATATATTTGCATGTAAAACCGTAGTCCCTATTATGGCCCCAACCTACCCCTGGAGGCCATGGTTTTTGCAAACTTGAATCTACACTATGTCAGAAAGCTCTCATGTAAATGTGAACTTCTTTGGCCCAATGGTTCTTGAGAAGAAGATATTTAAAGATTTTCCCTATATATTTGTATGTAAAACTTTGACCCCCCCCTTGTGGCCCCATCATACCCCCAGGGGCCATGATTTGAACAAAATTGAATCTGCACTATGTCAGAAAGCTTTCATGTAAATATCAGCTTTTCTGGCTCAGTGGTTCTTGAGAAGATTTTTAAAGATTTTCCCTATATATTTGTATGTAAAACTTTGATCCCCTATTGTGGCTCCATCCGACCCCCGGGGGCCATGATTTGAACAAACTTAACTCTGCACTATGTTAGGAAGCTTTCATGTAAATATCAGCTTTTCTGGCTCAGTGGTTCTTGAGAAGAAGATTTTTAAAGATTGTCCCTATATATTTGTATGTAAAACTTTGATCCCCTATTGTGGCCCCATCCAACCCCCGGAGGCCAGGATTTTAACAAACTTGAATTTGCATTATGTCAGAAAGCTTTCATGTAAATATCAGCTTTTCTGGCTTAGTGGTTCTTGAGAAGAAGATTTTTAAAGATTTTCCCTATATATTTGTATGTAAAACTTTGATCCCCCTTGTGGCCCCATCCGACCCCCGGGGACCATGATTTTAACAAACCTGAATCTGCACTATATCAAAAGCTTTCATATAAATCTCAGCTTTTCTGGCTCAGTGGTTCTTGAGAAGAAGATTTTTAAAGATTTTCCCTATATATTTGTATGTAAAACTTTGATCCCCCTTGTGGCCCCATCCGACCCCCGGGGACCATGATTTTAACAAACCTGAATCTGCACTATATCAAAAAGCTTTCATATAAATCTCAGCTTTTCTGGCTCAGTGGTTCTTGAGAAGATGATTTTTAAAGATGTTTCCTATATATTTGTATGTAAAACTTTGATCCCCTATTGTGGCCACATCCGACCCCCGGGGGCCATGGTTTTTAGAATTTAGAATCTGCACTATATCAGGAAGCTTTCATATAAATCTCAGCTTTTCTGGCTCTGTGGTTCTTGAGAAAAAGATTTTTTAATGACCCTACTCTATTTTTACCTTTTTTTGATTATCTCCCCTTGGAAGGTGGCCTGGCCCTTAATTTTAATAATTTAGAATTCCCTTTACCTAAGAATGCTTTGTGCCAACTTTGGTTGAAATTGGCCCAGTGGTTTTTGAGAAGAAGTCAAAAATGTTAAAATTTTACAGACGGATGGACGCCGGACTACGGGTGATCAGAAAAGCTCACTTGAGCTTTTAGCTCAGGTGAGCTAAAAATATCTACAGACACGTACCAATTAAACTATTTGCCCTACCTTCATCAGCGTCACACAGGAGTGGCTTTTCCGCCTCAGACCGGGATTTCTGAACTGATGTATCTTTTTGACGGGAAGTATCGTCTTGTTGGGGAACTTTGATGACAACGAAATACGCAATAAGGTACACTGCTACTGCCGGTAACGTCAGGAGAAATGCGTATCTATCAGTAATATTGGTAAATATAATTATGATACGCGATAAGGTACTGCTGCCGGTATCGTCAGCATAAATGCGTATCTATCAGTAATATTGGTAAATATAATTATGATACGCGATAAGGTACTGCTGCCGGTATCGTCAGCAGAAATGCGTATCTATCAGTAATATTGGTAAATATAATTATGATACGCGATAAGGTAGTGCTGCCGGTATTGTCAGCAGAAATGCGTATCTATCAGTAATATTGATAGTAAGTATAATATGCGATAAGGCACACTGCCGGTATCGTCAGCAGAAATGCGTATCTATCAATAATATTGATAGTAAGTATAATACGTGATAAGGTACAATGCTGTTGTTGGTACAGTGCGTGTCTAGTCAGTAATATTGATAGTAAGTCTAATACGTGATAAGGTACAATGCTGTTGTCGGTACAGTGCGTGTCTAGTCAGTAATATTGATAGTAAGTATAATACGTGATAAGGTACGATGCTGTTGTTGGTACAGTGCGTATCTATCAGTAATATTGATAGTAAGTATAATACGTGATAAGGTACAATGCTGTTGTTGGTACAGTGCGTATCTATCAGTAATATTGATAGTAAGTATAATACGTGATAAGGTACAATGCTGTTGTTGGTACAGTGCGTATCTATCAGTAATATTGATAGTAAGTATAATACGTGATAAGGTACAATGCTGTTGTCGGTACAGTGCGTGTCTAGTCAGTAATATTGATAGTAAGTATAATACGTGATAAGGTACGATGCTGTTGTTGGTACAGTGCGTGTCTATCAGTAATACTTGTGGATGTAATCATTTGTGGACTAACATTATTTTGAGAGAAACAACCATGTGACATGATGAATCCGTAGCAACCATTATTTCGCGTAGTCGTAAAAATTAGCACCTGCAGTAGGAATAATTTGTTTTGAATTGGTTCAAAGTGTTGGCGTCTCGATACATATATCACACGAGATTGAAAAGCTACCCCCAAAACCACCATGTTCAATTAGACGATAAAAGTCACTAAAATTAAAATGCCGTAATAACATAAATCGTGGCAACGATTCGATTTGTCCCACAATTATGAATTCATAGTACTCACTTGGTCAATGTTTTCAGTTGTGAGGTATTATTGCTCTCTCCTATAGAACAACCTTAAACAAAAAAAATTCAAAGCTACAGAAACGATTGACCAATTCTATCGTTTACCACTGAGTTATAATTGTTCAACGCCATCTATCCCAAGAACAGATTTTTTTACTTTGACTATTAATCTGCTGTTTTCTAATTATATTTCTTACCAAAAATTATGTATATCGCAGATCCTAAGATCCCTGCCATTCCCGTTCCGCTTGACCAAGCATTGACACTCTTGCTGGGAAATAGACGAAGGTAGCCCAGAGCAACGCTGAAATAGAAAATAGAAGTATCTGACTATTGAAATCGTTGATGAATTCAAGTATCTTGGTATACGGCTCATCTACCAGTAATATAAAATATCAATATGACAAAGAAACTAGAGCAATGTTTGATGTGCTAAAAAATGTAAGCAAAATAACTCATCAATCAAATGTTAACTTGACCTCTTTGACAGAATTATTGTATAGTTGTGAAATTTGGGGTTTTTCGAACACTTCCCTAATCGAAAAGTTACACACTCGATACTGTAAATATATACTTAAATTAAATCAAAATACTCCTCATTATTTTATTTAAGGAGAACTTGGAAGTTATCCTTTGTCTATTAATATCAAAACATACAAATAAAATCAATCGAACTTTGCATGTAGAAATATGAGATTTGTATGTAAAAATAACGGGAAAAGTAAATTGTAAAAAGGGGAGAGATCAGGGCACCTGCCCACCCCAACCTCTAATTCAACATGCCTGGTATAACATTTACAAACAAGAGGCCCAGGGGCCTTATAGGTCACCTGAGTATCATGTAACAACCTTCCAATGTTTGAATTAGGTTTGTGTTTAAATATAAGAATTTTACTTTTGGATGGAAGAAACATTGAATAGCTATGTGGTCATGAAGTACATGTGTCATTTTTATGTTCAATCAATAATCCTTTTTAAAAAACCTAGGTCTGAGACATCATAAAGAAAACGGTTATTTACTCCTTAGATAAAACCAATATACATAATAATTTCATGTCTGTCAAGCAAAGGGTTCTTAAAGTATTGAGTAGTTGTATATATTCCTATTATTCAGTTTACCCTTGTCTTTGTGATTTTATTAGCTACAATGGTCATCTTCTCCGAAAGGAACCAGTTTTTTTAAAATTACACTCATTTTGATGGTTTTTGCCCCACCCCTCAGGCCCCAGGGGGGCAGGGACCACGAATTTCACAATTTTTGTTCCCCTCCACCCACAGATGCTATATGCCAAAATTGGTTGAAATTGGTTCAGGGGTTTCAGAGAAGAAGCTGAAAATGTTCAAATGTTAACGCACGACGAACGATGACAGACAAAAACAGAAGATTTTCAAAGAAATATTGCATTTTCACTATATAATCAATCAGCCCCGCCTTTGCACCAGAACCCCTGACCCAGGGGCCATGAATTTCAGTTTTGAAAGAAGCATCCTTGATCATCATTATCATACTATTAGTTTGTCTACTTAATACCCAGCAGCAGAGGAGAAGATTTTCAAAGAAATAAAATGCATTTTCACTATATGATCAATAGGGCCCCACCCTAATACCAGAACCCCTGACCCAGGGGCCATGAATTTCACAATCTTGAAAGAGGCATCCTTGCTCATCATAACCATGCTATTGGTTTGTCTACTTAATACCCAAGGACAGAGAAGAAGATTTTCAAAGAAATAATGCATTTTCACTATATGACTTATAGAGCCCCACCCTAGCACCAGAACCCCTGATCCAGGGGCCATGAATTTCACAATTTTGAAAGAGGCATCCTTGCTCATCATTACCATGCTATTAGTTTGTCTACTTAATACCCAGAGACAGAGAAGAAGATTTTCAAAGAATTTCTACATTTTCACTATATGACCAATAGAGCCCCACCCTAACACACCAGAACCCCTGATCCAGGGGCCATGAATTTCACAATTTTTAAAGAGGCATCCTTGCTCATCATTACCATGCTATTAGTTTGTCTACTTAATACCTAGAGACAGAGAAGAAGATTTTCAAAGAATTTCTACATTTTCACTATATGACCAATAGAGCCCCACCCTAACACAAGAACCCCTGCCCCAGGGGCCATGAATTTCACAATTTTGGTAGAGGGCTCAACACTCATTATAATTATACCCACAGTTTGGCTTCTTGATGTCCAGGAGTAAAGAAGAAGATTTTTTAAAATTACACCCATTTTGATGGTTTTTGCCCCACCCCTCAGGCCCCAGGGGGGCAGGGACCACGAATTTCACAATTTTTGTTCCCCTCCACCCACAGATGCTATATGCCAAAATTGGTTGAAATTGGTTCAGGGGTTTCAGAGAAGAAGCTGAAAATGTTCAAATGTTGACGCACGACGAACGACAACGGACAAAAACAGATAGCAATAGGTCACCTGAATGATTCAGGTGACCTAAAAAAGAAGAAGATTTCTTCAGTAGAATACAAGTACATAAGAACTAGAATTTAATTTTAGTTGTTTCCTTTTTGTAAATGTAATTAATAAATATCGAAAACACAGCAAATTTCATATTGAATTCCTAGAAAATCAGATAGCAAAATAACGGGAAAATCTGTATTTTGCCTTCTTTTCAACTTTTCGTTATTACGAGGCGAAAATAGTGTCCACGAATGTGAAATTAACATGGGTGCAAATAAAACAATAACGAGAGGCCCATGGGCCACATCGCTGACCTGAGTCATCTTGACCCTTATTTAAAGATTTTCCCTACATATTTGCAATGTAAAACTTTGATTCCTATTGGGGCCCCAACCTACCCCCAGGGGGCATGATTTTTACAAACTTGAATCTGCACTATGTCAGGAAAATTTCATGTAAATGTAAACTCTTCTGATCCAGTGGTTCTTGAGAAGAAGATTCTTAAAGATTTCCCCTATATGTTTGTATGTAAAACTTTGATCCACAATTGTGGCCCCATCCTACCCCTGGGGGCCGTGATGTTAACAAACTTAAATCTGCACTATGTCAGGAAGTTTTCATTTAAATGTAAAGTTTTCTGGCCCAATGGTTCTTAAGAAGATTTTTAAAGATTTTCCCTATATATTTGTATGTAAAACTTTGATCTCCTATTGTGGCCCCAACCTAACCCTGGGGGCAATGATTTTCTGCACTATGTCAGGAAGTTTTTATGTAAATATTAACTTTCTGACTCAGTGGTTCTTCAGAGGAAGATTTTTAAAGATTTTCCCTATATATTCTCATGTAAATTTGATCCCCTATTGTGGCCCCATCCTACCCCCGGGGGTCATGATGTTTACAAACTTGAATCTGCACTATGTCAGGAAGATGTCATGTAAATTTGTACTTTCCTGGCCCAGTGCTTCTTGAGAGAATTTTCAAAGATTTTTCCTATATATTCGCATGCAAGTCTTTTATCCCCTATTGTGGCCCCACCATACCCCTGTGGGTCATGGTTTTTAACAAACTTGAATCTGCAATATATCAGGAAGCTTTCATATGAATTTCAGCTCTTCTGGTCTTGTGGTTCTTGAGAAGATTTTTAAATGACCCCATCCTATTTTGCATTTTTGTGATTATCTCCCCTTTGAAGAGGGCATGGCACTTCATTTGAATAATCTTAAAAGCCCTTCAACTAAGAATGCTTTTTGCCAAGTTTGTTCGAAATTGGACTTGTGGTTCTGGAGAAGAAGTCAAAAATGTGAAAAGTTTACAGACAGACAGATGGACAACAGGTGATCTGAACAGAAAAGCTCACTTGAGCTTTCAGCTCAGGTGAGCTAAAAAAGAATACCAAAATGGTGGTTTTCTTTTTTTTTGAATCAGTCACGAAGAGAATTACGTTTTTAAGGGTATGATAGTGTAAGGTGGTCCTTAGAATGAATTAAGATGCTAATTACTAAAATACATGTACTAATATACACTAACGATGAAGATGCTAATTACTAAAATATATGTACTAATATACACTAACGATGAAGATGCTAATTACTAAAATACATGTACTAATATACACTAACGATGTTCTAGAATGAATTAAGATGCTAATTACTAAAATACATGTACTAATATACACTAACGATGAAGATGCTAATTACTAAAATACATGTACTAATATACACTAACGATGAAGATGCTAATTACTAAAATACATGTACTAATATACACTAACGATGAAGATGCTAATTACTAAAATACATGTACTAATATACACTAACGATGTTCTAGAATGAATTAAGATGCTAATTACTAAAATACATGTACTAATATACACTAACAATGAAGATGCTAATTACTAAAATACATGTACTAATATACACTAACGATGTTCTTGAGATGCAAAAAAAATTACACATTGACTAATTAGAGATATTGTATAGAACACTGCATTCATTGAAGATTACAATGACCAAGGTGACAATAAAATGACATTAAATATTGATGATTTATAGAACATGTAAATCTGTATAGAAGCATGAAGAAAAAGGGTTCAGAAAACAGTTAATGATCGAAAATTGTCAAAGTCTAAGGACAATAATTTTAGTGAAAGTAGGTCAATCAGCATGAAATTCGAACTTGATCTGCAAGTCATCAATATAAAGAGACATCAAAATTCAGCTCATTGTCTATAAGCATGTAGCAAAATAATTCCGAAAAACAGTGAATAGTACTGAAAAACCAGCTCATTATCTACGTTCTGGAGTATCTACGTCAATATTCTTTTCCGTCCCATTTGAAGTTTTCACTTGTGTAAAGATGTCACCAGCTTTATGTGAAGTGCCACAAATTTTGACCTAATGGCCTTAGCAATGAGGATTTTTAATGTGCCAAAGTCTACCAAGACACATACCTCCGTTTTTAAGATGATATCTGAAAAACCCATGACTTTCACTTCTGTTGCAGAGGAACAGCTGCTAACTGTGTTACATGTAGAATTTGACGTGGTGCGGGGATAGAGGAGAATTGAACCGAAACCAAGTTACCAAGAAATTGCTCTAACCACTAGACTACTGCAACCTGTGTTTAGTTTATTGTAATTCACGTTCTCTCTCTCTCTGTATATGTGTGTGTTGAGAAAATATTTAATGTATGTAAATGTTTTTGTTGTGCATGTCCTTAAAAAGGAAGTAAAAGTCTGGACTTTCATTTTTATCTTATCAAACTTTATCTGTTTAACTAAAATAATATTTACTATTGCACAAAACTTGGTTATCAAGAAATAATATCACCAATTAGATAAAGATAAAAAACAAATATTTAATTATGCAACAATCATTGCTGTCTCACTTACTTTTCGCCAAATGCTGCTGAAGAACCCACAATCACCTGAATAGAAAAATGTTTTTCATTTTTAATATTACTTAATATCAAAATATTCTGAGAGTTCTTTGAAGAATTTTCCTTTCAAAAATATTAAAGGGGAAAGAAAACAACAGAGAGGAAGGAACAGGAAGGGAGGAGGAAAAGGGTAGGGCAGAGGGAGGGAAGAGGAAGGGAGGAGGGAGGGAAGAGGAATGGAGGAGGAAAAGGGTAAGGCAGAGGGAGGGAAGAGGAAGGGAGGAGGAAGGGAAGAGGAATGGAGGAGGAAGGGGCAAAAAGGAAGGAAAGATGAAGGGAAGGAAGAGGGAGGGGAGAAGGGGTGGGGCGTAGACTACATGTGAATTGATACTGTAAAAGAAAAATTTTAAATTCTTTTTATTCAAAACATTTTTTCCAACACCTAGTTATATTCAGATACTTACAATGCAGACAATTGCAAACCAGAAGTCGAATGCAAAGGCAACACCTATCAAGCCTGAAAATTAAAATGATACAATGAAACCCAAATCTCTTACATCATTAGGAAGTTTTATTAATACTCAGATTGAGATGTCATTGAAGGACATTTATATATGAAAAGCTGCCATTTTTTCATAATAAATACTGTTTTGTAGACATTAAAGTACGTGTAATAAATGATTATTCAGCTTTGATTTCTAGTTTTAAAATTGTTTCCCTCCACTTTATCAACATGTACATATACTGTTGCCCAACACTGGTATTATATCATAGAAACAGGACACAATTGCTTTTACAAAACAAATTCTTTGGTTGTATACTAATAAAACAATCAAATAATTTGAATTTTATCACAATTGAAGGAAATGCAAAACTGACAAGGAAAAATTGTAAAGTAACATTTCATACTCATAATCAATCAGAAACAGAACATGCCCTACATCGCTGATATCTAATCTGACATCACAGTAACATGTACAGTGCACTGATATCTAATCTGACATCACAGTAACATGTACAGTGTACTGATATCTAATTTTACATCACATTGCTATGTACAGTGCTCTGATATCTAATCTGACATCACAGTAACATGTACAGTGTACTGATATCTAATCTGACATCACAGTAACATGTACAGTGTACTGATATCTAATCTGACATCACAGTAACATGTACAGTGTACTGATATCTAATTTGACATCACAGTAACATGTACCATGCACTGATATCTAATTTGACATCACAGTAACATGTACAATAAACTGATATCTAACCTGACATCACAGTAACATGTACAATGTACTGATATCTAATCTGACATCACAGTAACATGTACAGTGTACTGATATCTAATTTTACATCACATTGCTATGTACAGTGCTCTGATATCTAATCTGACATCACAGTAACATGTACAGTGTACTGATATCTAATCTGACATCACAGTAACATGTACAGTGTACTGATATCTAATCTGACATCACAGTAACATGTACAGTGTACTGATATCTAATCTGACATCACAGTAACATGTACAGTGTACTGATATCTAATTTGACATCACAGTAACATGTACCATGCACTGATATCTAATTTGACATCACAGTAACATGTACAATAAACTGATATCTAACCTGACATCACAGTAACATGTACAGTGTACTGATATCTAATCTGACATCACAGTAACATGTACAGTGCACTGATATCTAATCTGACATCACAGTAACATGTACAGTACACTGATATCTAATTTGACATCACAGTAACATGAACAGTACACTGATATCTAATCTGACATCACAGTAACATGTACCATGCACTGATATCTAATTTGACATCACAGTAACATGTACAATAAACTGATATCTAATCTGACATCACAGTAACATGTACAGTGTACTGATATCTAATTTTACATCACATTGATATATACAGTACACTGATATCTAATCTGACATCACAGTAACATGTACAGTGCACTGATATCTAATCTGACATCACAGTAACATGAACAGTACACTGATATCTAATTTTACATCACATTGATATGTACAGTGTACTGATATCTAATCTGACATCACAGTAACATGTACAGTACACTGACATCTAATTTGACATCACAGTAACATGTACAATAAACTGATATCTAATCTGACATCACAGTAACATGTACAGTGCACTGATATCTAATCTGACATCACAGTAACATGTACAGTGTACTGATATCTAATCTGACATCACAGTAACATGTACAGTGCACTGATATCTAATTTGACATCACAGTAACATGTACAGTGTACTGATATCTAATTTTACATCACAGTAACATGTACAGTGCACTGATATCTAATTTGACATCACAGTAACATGTACAGTGTACTGATATCTAATTTGACATCACAGTAACATGTACAGTACACTGATATCTACTCTGACATCACAGTAACATGTACAGTGTACTGATAACTAATCTGACATCACAGTAACATGTACAGTGCACTGATATCTAATCTGACATCACAGTAACATGTACAGTGTACTGATATCTAATTTTACATCACAGTAACATGTACAGTGTACTGATATCTAATTTTACATCACAGTAACATGTACAGTGCACTGATATCTAATTTGACATCACAGTAACATGTACAGTGTACTGATATCTAATCTGACATCACAGTAACATGTATACAGTGGACTGATATCTAATCTGATATCACAGTAACATGTACAGTGTACTGATATATAATCTGACATCACAGTAACATGTACAGTGTACTGATATCTAATTTGACATCACATTGATATATACAGTGTACTGATATCTAATCTGACATCACAGTAACATGTACAGTGTACTGATATCTAATTTTACATCACAGTAACATATACAGTACACTGATATCTACTCTGACATCACAGTAACATGTACAGTGTACTGATAACTAATCTGACATCACAGTAACATGTACAGTGCACTGATATCTAATCTGACATCACAGTAACATGTACAGTGTACTGATATCTAATTTGACATCACAGTAACATGTACAGTGTACTGATATCTAATTTTACATCACAGTAACATGTACAGTGCACTGATATCTAATTTGACATCACAGTAACATGTACAGTGTACTGATATCTAATCTGACATCACAGTAACATGTATACAGTGGACTGATATCTAATCTGATATCACAGTAACATGTACAGTGGACTGATATATAATCTGACATCACAGTAACATGTACAGTGTACTGATATCTAATTTGACATCACATTGATATATACAGTGTACTGATATCTAATCTGACATCACAGTAACATGTACAGTGCACTGATATCTAATCTGACATCACAGTAACATGTACAGTGTACTGATATCTAATCTGACATCACAGTAACATGTACAGTGTACTGATATCTAATCTGACATCACAGTAACATGTACAGTGTACTGATATCTAATCTGACATCACAGTAACATGTACAGTACACTGATATCTAATCTGATATCACAGTAACATGTACAGTGTACTGATATCTAATCTGACATCACAGTAACATGTATACAGTGGACTGATATCTAATCTGATATCACAGTAACATGTACAGTGCACTGATATCTAATCTAACATCACAGTAACATGTACAGTACACTGATATCTAATTTGACATCACATTGATATATACAGTCTACTGATATCTAATCTGACATCACAGTAACATGTACAGTACACTGATATCTAATTTTACATCACATTGATATGTACAGTGCTCTGATATCTAATCTGACATCACAGTAACATGTACATATGTACACTAGACAACATTCTATCACTCACCTATGATCATCAGCACAGCATTCACCACATATCTGATCCGGTATGACACTTTCAGTAAAAACAAGCCATTGATTGCTAGATTGAAGAATGTAGATTGTTTGAAATTACATGAAGAATTCAAAACAAGAGTGTCCTACAAACAGTACAGTCTATCATAGACGACAGGGGTATCATTAGTTATACAAGGGCATACTGGAATCAGGTCTGTTTCCTATAACCTTAATTCACACTCAGTAACATGCTCTCTCTCTCTCTCTCTCTCTCTCTCTCTCTCTCTCTCTCTCTCTCTCTCTCTCCATCTCTCTCTCTCTCTCGCTCTGTGTGTGTGTGTGAATGCATGTGTGGTAAAATGAAATGTCCAAAATAACATACTGATAATGAAAATTATGAGTTAAATTCTGTTTTCAAGTACGCTATTTGATTTTATAGTGCTTAACACTTTTCAAAGGGGGCAGCATCCCCCACCCCTTGGTTAGAGGTATCCCAGTCCTGTTAGAACAGCTTTAGTTGCATAACTTACAAATATATATGCAATATATAATATGCATTTCATATACTTTAAATGTTAGCTTATTTTCATTTTGTTAAGTGCTAAGCTAAGCTTTAGTGCCATTACACTTAATGGCATCAGATGTTTTAGAAACTATTCACAAGTGTGTCTCGTCAAACTCTGTCTGGCGTAAATTGTGTCTCTAAAGTAAATCATTTTCAGAAAAATTGTAGGTGACCTTCTAATTATGGGGTTTTAGGCCGGGGCACATTTTAGCAGTGTATGAAAAACACACAATTTCTTGTATTCATTTCTTCTTTTTATCAAATATTGTGATGGAATGCACATTTAGCACTGCTGGTTGTATAACACCCTGCCAATGTAGAGCCATATTTCACATTAGTGTACAAATTTACACCAGACAGTTCCTCTACACAAAATATATCAATTCTAAATATTCCTAAAATATTCATATCACTTTTACCTTTGACTATCACAGACAGAGCTACATTGGCCCCAAAAACTACCCCTACATCATTCCGTTTGTTAAAACTACAACAGATAATAGTAAAAATAAATCATGGTACAAGAGCAATACTAATCTCAACTACAAAGTCACCGAAATATTAATATATGATACATGTATGATAATGTGCATTCCTTTATCTGTTAACCACGTTGTTTTGCATCATTTTCATCAGAATGGAGTGAGGTTATAACGTATACATTACAGACCTGTCTGCAATTGTTTTAGCTGCAGAGGTGACAATGACATAAGGTAGATTGTTGATCGAACCGAGAAGGAAAAGTCCAATCTGAAAATTAGAAAATCATCATAGCATTATTATAATGATCAGTATCTCATATTTATTCTGAGGCAGAGAGCAAGTTCACAAAGTCAGATTAATGAATTAAGATATTGAAAAGACTGTTTAAAGTTCTATGTCCATTTAACAGTTTACCCTGGAGTTAATGTGATGGTTAAACAATATATAGATGTAATTGTTTAAAGGGACTGGTTCACGATTTTTGATGAAAATATTTTTCATTTTTGATGGTAAACATAAAAAGATATAACTCATTTAATGTTGACAGCCAAAATTTTGAGTTTCTGAATGCAAGAATAAAAGCAAAATTTTAGCCTTAAATCTGTGTTATGTAAACAAAGACTGTCTTTTTATGTATACAAACAAACAAGAGAAATATTGATTTTGTAATACAAAGCATCTTAATTTTGCATTGTCGCAAATTTTACCCCAAAAATGCTTGAAATGCGAAAGATATAATAAACTTAGATTGATATCCATTTCTTTAAAAAATTTCGCAAACAATAACATAATGCAATCTTTGTTTACAAAACAAATAATAAACTCTCTAAAATGAGCTTCTGTGATAATGTATAACCTTAATTTTTATGTGAACTCTTTTAAACACATTAAACAATAGATTCTGATCATTAAAAGTGAAAAAGAAAATTTTGGGGAAAATTGTCAATCAGTCCCTTTAATATCAAAACCATTTCTTTTATAGTTCAAAAGACATAGACAAGGATATTTTTTATAAAGGAAGGATAATTTTTATATAGGCCCTGATACATTCTTATGTCAATTTCAAAGTCACATTTGAAACAAGTATTTGATATTGTAACATATGTGAAATATGAACACCTTCCCCTCATTAAAAAAAGTTCTCCAAATTAGAATTTGAATTATAAATTCAATTACTTCAACCCTGCTGTCTATGAATGCCAATGACATGTACTTGAAAAACAAGTATATATATCAGTAATTGAATGTTGCTCTCTGAACATTTGTCCCAGCAAGCTAAAGATTCAAAATGACTGAACATATGGACAAGTAGAGGGAATGATATACAGGGAGATAGTCTGACTGAGCAATTACTTTGACACCAAAAAGAGTCATTAACATGCAAGAAGACTGCCTTTTCACAATTTGTAGTAACTAACCCAGTTTCTCAGAGAAAATTCCATGGCTGTGGGAGTTTTCTTAACCAGTCTCTGTTCTCTTCACAAACATTCTTTTAATTTAAAAACAAGGAGATCATTAGATAAGGTAAGATTTTTCAAAATTCTATACAGAAAGCATATTTCCTTCTGACAGATTATCAATGAATCAATGACACTTTCCTATATATAACAGTATATATTAATATCTGCCAACAGTACCGTCAATTATACAAAACATGAATTTATCATATATTAAAAATGTAACCTGTCAATCTCTAAAATAAAGTAATATAATTCCAATGTTATTTATTATATACAATTGTTCTGATTGGACAAAAATAAAGCTGTACAAGAGTTTATACATCAATAAATCCGAAAACGCGATGTATTCATACACGCCTGAAAACAAATAACATAGTGCGGGGAAACTATTCAATTTTTTGCAATTGTTAATAAAGTGAATGAATTGGAATTATAAGAATCAAACATTCTTTTTGAAGAATTTATCGATGTGTAAACTCCGGACATTTTACTCACAAACTTAAGATAAAAGTATGGAATCCGGATAGGGCCATTTAGTTCACTATCGCACCATCGCACCATCGAGGTTTGGGTCGATGGTGCGATGGCGCGATAATGTGATGACGATGGCGCGATGATGCGATGACGATGACTCGATGGTGCGATAGCGCGATAACGATGGTAAGATGGCGCGATAATGTGATAACGATAGTGCGATGGAGCGATACTACGATGACGCTATGGTACGATGGCGATGATGTGATAACGCGATACCGATGGCATAATGGTATCGCGTTATCGCATCATCGCCATCGTACCATCGCGTCATCGTAGTATTGCTCCATCGCACTATCGCACCATCGTTATCGCATTATCGCGCCATCTTACCATCGTTATCGCGCTATCGCACCATCACGTCATCGTCATCGCATCATCGCGCCATCGTCATCGCATTATCGCGCCATCGCACCATCGACCCAAACCTCGATGGTGCGATAGTGAACTATGTGGCCCTATCCGGATTCCATACTTTTATCTTAAGTTTGTGAGTAAAATGTCCGGAGTTTACACATCGATAAATTCTTCAAAAAGAATGTTTAATCCTATAATAAATAAAATAGAATCATTATATATATATATATATATATATATATATATATATATTAAAAGAAATAGAATAAACAGTTCACAAAGTTAAAATTTTAACTTTGTGTACTGTTTATTCTATTTCTTTTAATATCTTATACCTGACACTGTGATTTAAAAAAACAATTTGGATATATATATATGTATATATATATATATATATAGATAGATAGATAGATATATATAATAGGTCCCTTCATTCATTTTACAGTGAAACATGAAAAATATCCCAAATAATATATACATTACATGTACACGCACATACATGAACGATGATGTAGACATTGAATATTCATGAACAATATTAATTCTTTTGAAAAACAATTCAAAGTTTGATAAATTAAATTAAATAAACCTTAAATTAAACTACAATTAAAAAAAAAAATCATGTACATAAATTCAAAGAACTGTTGAATTAAAGTTGGAACATATCATTATACAATGATTAATATTATATATTAATTAATATTATTATATATCATTATAATGTAATAGGCTGTGTAATGCGGTTACACTGACCTGCCTGATAACATTATGCAAAACTAGTTGAAAAAATTAATATATATCATTGATGTTTCCTGTATGAAATAAAAAATAACATGATACACATGCAAATTGACACAATGCAGCTGACAACTTACCTCTTTATTCCGCAAGGCAGATTGTTTACCTTTGTATTCAATCAGTCACATGATCAAACTATCTCAAATCGAAAGTTGAACTTCGGATACCAAACCCGATGAGAATGTGACACAAACAATTATTTGAGTTATTATATTTCTTTTGAATTTCTCAACCCCCCTCTCTCTCTCCCTCCCCCCCCCCCTCTCTCTCTCTCTCTCTCTCTCTCTCTCTCTCTCTCTCTCTCTCTCTCTGACTATCCCTTTTCAGTTTTGATAATTAGATATAATTTCAAGAATGAAAAAAAAATATAGATAACAAATGAAGATAACGAACTGTAAATATCACTTTTGCTTGATTGCTTTTTAATCTGATTGAGTTAAATTGCATAATTTGCAGAAAGTGTATAACTTATATAGCTTGGTATGAAATACATGCTTTTTGAATACGGCAAATATAGCTTCAAGTAAAGGAACTTTGCATATAAAACATGTAATTTGCAATGGGAATGAAGAGGGATCACATATTCAATGGTACATAGAAAACTGGAATAAATGCAAACATGAAACAAAAGATACTGTGAGCAATGCTCACTAAGAATACCCCCCCCCCCCCCCCCTCCCTTACACCAATCACTCAAAGGGTGTTGTTAATAGGTATAAATTACCTCTTTCCTAAGTGTAAAAAAAGAAAGGGCATGACAAAACCTTGAGTAGTCTCTTCTCTAGGAGTGTTCTTAACCTTTGACCTTTTGACCCCAAAATCGATAGGGAACATCTTCGTCCCATGGGTAGTTCATATATGTATGATATGGTGACTCTAGGTGGAAAGGATAACGCTTTACAGCCCGGAAATCATTATTGTTATTTCGATGTCCAGTGCGCTTGATCTTTGACATTTTGACCCCAAATTCGATAGGGAACATCTTCGTCCATGGGTAGTCTATATGTGTGATCAAGCTCCGGTCAGCTCAGTATGTTCCGTTACGCTACAATTCCATTATTCGTAGGGGAAAGTAGTCCCGAAGAATTTGACGCTGTACGGAGTTTGGTGTGTGATATGATGCCTACAGGTGGAATGGATACCGCTTTAGAGCCCGGAGACCATTGCCTCTACAGACGGACGGACAAGCCGATTCCAGAATATCCCACATATTTTTGCGGGGGTGTAAAAACAACATTAAATCATAGCAAAAGCAATACCTAGCATAACTATACATAACTCTATATGTCAACTCTTCTGGTCCATGAAAATATTATCAAGTAATCTAAAGAATCACAAAGACTGGGGTATATACCAAGCACTTGGAATCAATGTGAGTGATTTCAACTTTATAACATTTTGTGCTTTAGTATTCAATGACGAGAGAGTTACCTATATAACATTTTGAGCTGGTTCACCGGTAATTTGCACAAAAAACACTGGTCCCTTGTTCGTATTTTGATGGGCCAGTATTTGCTTCATTTTATGAAGTTCATCTGAGTCTGAAGAAACCGAGAAATTGGTGTCTGTTAAAGGATCAACATGATTACTGTCACCAAGACAAAGTGGTTTCTAACGATTTCTGGTTGGACTCTGTAATGATGGATGAATATCACCATTGGTTTTTTTTCCAAAATCACTGTGTCCGATGAGCTGACAGATTCACTGCCATCAGATGACATCAGAGGGGAAGGTGCAAATGATCCGTCTGTGTTGCTGTACTTTCCACTCCCTGAGATTGATCAGAAGTGACAACTCGGAAGAAAGAAGGTGGTGTTGGTTTACGAACATACGAGATCTTAGTGCGATCCACATGAATGGGGGAAAAGAGTACTTTCCCAGTGGCTTCATCTCTCAGGGTAACCATGTGTGGGAAATCCACACTATCCACAACATACACTCCAACGTACATATTTTGTAGTTTTTTATGCAGAAACACATAATCACCCACTGTTATATTCAAAGGTCATAATGTGTTCGTTTGCATGTCACAATATTTGTGTTTCGTACCGTTCGGTATTAGTCCGCACATACTCTCTAATCACATTCAGACGGGTATGCAAATTACTATCATAAGTATGCATATATTTTGGAAGGAAATAGGCATATGTATAGAAAGCGGGATTGCAGGCCTGTCAGCAAACACAATTTCAAATGCTGAATATCCTGTAGACTTCACAGAAATGTTTATAGAAAGGTGAAGATAACGAAAAGTGATCAATCTCATAACATCTATAAGCAAAATAGAGAGTTGCAATTGGGCAAACACGAACCCTGGATATACCAGAGGTGGGATCGGGTGCCTAGGAGGAGTAAATAGCAAATGTAATTGAGGACACAACTTTATTCCAGTTCCGCTTGGAAATCAAAAAGGGGTGAGTTTAGCAGCGATGGTAGCATGCACCTAGACAGTGGTGCACAAAACTGGGTGTGAATTCCTGTTTGGTTTGAAACAAATTACAAAATGTCTGTATCATGTTTGCTGTAAATTCTGTTCCTCTGTCTGAGATAAGTGTATCACAAGTTCAAAATGTAGTAAACAATAAGAAAAGGCCATCCCCGAAACGATGCAGGTATCATTCGCAGCCATGGGCATTGTGGAAAGAAATTTGCTGAACATATCAACCGCAGTCAGAATGTATGTGTGTCCAAAAACAGCGAGAGGTAGTGGTCCATGGAATGAGAGTATCAAAGCCCCGGACGCAGTTCACCAATCTCTACCCAGAGTTGTCGTTCCTTGCTCTCACTTCCACCTCTGTCGACGTCTCAGGGGTTTTACAACATTTTTGTAAAATGGCACGTATGCTCAAATAACGTATGGTTTTGACTACAGTTACAAACATATACGTAAATAAATAAATATTGAGGAGATGTCAAGTCTTTTTGTGACATACATGTAAGAAGCATTGATTTGGGTTGAAACGTGGATATTGGGTAGTTCTATTGCACCAGGCCTATACATAGGTACATGAAGAATATATAGTAATGGGAAAAAAAATCTACAAATAGTTGCTTGTCCTACATTTTCCCGCTATTTTATGAAATAGTTCTTAGTTTTATTAGCCGTAAAAAAAGTGGATTTACATGTGGAATAACATTGCTTATTTTACCCCAAGATTGAGCGAAGATATAAATGTCTAGGTGTAGCGTGATTGGCAAATAATAAAAGTCAAAATTATTTAGAATTGAAAGAATTATTAAAGAAGTTTATTGATTGTCGGGATGAAAAATTATCCCGCAAAATCGAGAAAAGACTTGAGGAAATTACCATGGTAGGGATGTGTCTGTGACAGCAGTGATCGAAATTACCATGGTAGGGATGTGTCTGTGACAGCAGTGAGCACTCAGGACTAACAGTTCTAACTTTGTTGAGCATGTCAAGAGCACAACGCAGCTCCTTTGTATTTGTTGGAATGGAAAGGTTGTTAATACTGTCAACACGATCTGAGTGAGGGCCGTCCTTGGATATTTCATGTCCAAGAAATATTGCTTTGTCGGTTGCAAAGGCACACTTCTTAGGATTAAGTTTCAGACCCGATGATTCAAATCTCCTCACGACTTCTTTTAAATGTTGTTCAAAACTATTGGACATAATATCAACATAATCCATTCTATATACCAGGTAACACAATAAAGATCTAAAAGTCAAATCTTTCAAAACTTTGTTCATTAGTAATAGGAAGGTATTCAGAACTGTCTTGAGACTCATAGGCATTCAATTAAATCTATAAGAACAAAAACAGGTGTTAAATGCTGTTAAATTTGCAGATTCTTTTGAGATAACCATTTGATAAAAAAAATCTGATCTCATGGTTGAAATGAAATTGAGCGTGGTTTGACGAAAAGACTTTATGAGCTCCCGTACATCAGATATATTGTAAGCAAAATCTAGTGTTTGAGAGTTCAGATATCTAAAGTCACAACAAAACCTGTATGAAGTAAGGTGAGCATCTTTACCCTGAGAAACAAGAAATCCATTGGTTTTACGCTTAGCACCTAAAAGAATGGGGCTAGTAATGGGCAAAATGTCAATTTCACAAACAGGGGCAATAATCCCTTGGGAAAGGAGTTCATCTAACTGTGTGCGCAAAACCTCTTTCATATCAGGGGTAGACGGAAAGGGATCTGATACTTAGGAACAAAATTCTGCTTTAAATGTATTTCATGGTGTACATTGTTTGTAAAACCAAACAGTGGATTTTCATTACTCACAAAAACATCATTGTGTGCATATAAACACCAAGTTTCTCAATCTGTTTGTCTGCAAGTACACGTGTATCATAAAAATTTGCACAAAAAGCAGCAAAACATGTGATTGCTGACAATCTGTTTCACGTGGACTGACATTTGTAACATTATTACACGCTGGAAATGACAAAATCTTTTAAAAGGAATCCAACACAGCAAAATCAGGCAACACCATATATTTACGTCTAAACACAGGGTCATTTCCAGCATTCATGATTTTGAAAATATAGTTTTATTTGTAGGAATGATATCAACTCATGATCTAGCCAGTACCAGACCTTTTCTCAGAACATTTACATGAGCACATAGTAAACTCTGTATACCATATAGTGACTTTTTTTTTTTAATACAACAAGTTCTTTGTTAGGTTCTCTAGCAACATGCTTAATAGATCTAACTTTCACTTTGGGTTGCATATATCCATTCAACAAATTATTGCATGCACTGAGATCTATAACAGTACCTTTTTCTATCATGTAATCTGTTCCAATGATAAAAGGGTGTGAGGTACATACAAAGAATATACACATGTACACTGTAAACCAATGTGTACCATAAGGTCTTTGACCTTTATAACACTCCAAAACTTAACACTCTTATTGTCAGCAACTAATACTGCAATATCACATGCATGAAGAGGTTTCTTAACAGAAACAGGTAGCATATCACACAATGACATAACAGATATACATGAACCAGAATCTAATAATGAGCGATTATAAATTTCACTGGCATGTACATGAATCTAGTAGTTATACAATTACAAATGTCTGGAAAATCAGACGAACTCATAGCGTCACTGAGAGTAGGCACATCTGTCGCTATATTTCTATAGTCACGCACATGAAAACTGTCACTACTCACAGACGCAGTTGTGGCTACACGCGAGTCAAACGACAGAATATTGTCACTAGAATCCGCGTTATTCTGTGTTGCACATCTCTGTTTGTTTCTCTCGAGTACGGGAAGGGCTGTGTCTTCCCGACGGAACATCCTGTTTATCTCTCCTCGGGGCTTTAGAGTTTCCCTGTTCCGTGAACATGCATGACATAGCGGTGTGAACAAACTGGGAACAAACTGGACACTGTGAGGTAGGGTCCGCTACACCACCATCCTTCATAGCACAGGCACGCTGCACGTGACCACCATCCTTCATAGCACAGGCACGCTGCACGTGACCACCATCCTTCATAGCACAGGCACGCTGCACGTGACCACCATCCTTCATAGCACAGGCACGCTGCACGTGACCACCATCCTTCATAAGCACAGGCACGCTGCACGTGACCACCATCCTTCATAAGCACAGGCACGCTGCACGTGACCAGCACGTTTGCATCAGAAACAACACTTGGAATGCAGTGACTGTTGGGGTGCAGTCTGAATGCTGTACAGCCAGAGTCGCCAACTGCCGAATCGCTGATGATAGACGAGATGACTCTTTTAATGAAGTCCATGTCAACATTACCAGATGTAGGCTGTGTGCAATACATCCGGTAATGTGGACATGAACTTTATTAAAAGAGTATACTGCAGATACAATATAAATTAGTACGAACAAATCATGAAATATTGTTGCATTGTGTGGGTCCCCCATGATTCCGATCATCAATGGATATTGGAAATGGTTTAAAGATTTGTTGCTCGTTATGAATACCGTAATTACAGACAGCAGATGTAACACAGATGTGGGTACACATGTAATACAAGGTGCCGTCTTAAATATTTCATAAAGTCATTCATATTTTAATAGCAATATATCTCAATTTCCTTATCCCCACTTATACCAGAACTAGAGACCACTCTCCAACACAGATTTTAAACCTGTAAAGAAAGTTTTCAATTTATCTTTAAACTATATATCATTCATTTGAATCTCCTATTACAAAATATACTTCCATTACATACAGTCGAACATTTCAGGAAACATCTTACTCAAGATGTTCTATACCCACTCGTGTAAGATGCAGTCATTTCACTTTTAATCACAGTTTCCACCTTATCTATAGTTAAACACATTTCATATTGTTTCTAATTTTATCCACACACGCACACCAGTAAATAATCTTCATTGAAACATTACAGATTTGTTGTATATGATATGAATGAGGACATACTTATCAAGTTTACCCAGCTTGCAGTAGTGGTGTAGATATCTAATATCAAAATGTACCAAATATCACATGTTCACATGGATTTCAAGGAATGGATTTTATTTCAGCCGATTCAAATTGCTGGATAATTTGAAGCAATGTACAGGCAAAGATTTGCCATGTTGTGCTATAGTCGCAGGGTAGTTAAAAGACTTTTAAATATGTCTCAACACAACGTGACTGTGGCGGTAATTCATGCTTGTTTTACTGTGTTCCTCAACATCGATCAATGACGTAATACACCAAGCCTCAAGACCACAAACTGAGAATATTCTTAAGTCTTAAATTTCAAATTCAGCTAACTTTTGAAATAATTTTCAGAAACAAATTAAATTTGCAGTATATGTTTGCATCTGAATTTTTGATAAACCTGCACTTTTTTAAAACATCTGTGCTAAATAAATCTTCAGATATAACTCATCCAAATTTTGACTTAAGTCTATTCTCAGTTTATGGTCTTGGGGCCAGATATGAAGTACTTAAGGGGTCGCTATAAAACGTACAAATGATGCACATGTGACATATTTCGGTATGTTTTGGACTGCCAATATGACCCTTTCTAGTATGTATGCCATTCGCATGATTCGTGCATATTTGGAAAAGAAGACCGCAATACAGCAAAGAGGCTGTAGTGCTTTAGATACGAGAAAATATGAGTTGGAAATAGAGTTATCCCATCAACATTAAGCGGTTTTCTACATTTTGTTTAAATAAAACGGGACTTGTTTAATGCATACCAAAACGTAAGACATATCAGAGTATATGGCATTTAATATATCAAACATCGAAACATCAAATCATGCATGGGAATGTAAACACACATCACCTCGCAATTCCAAATGTAGATATATTTTACATTTGTACTTTCAGTGTATTATGTACAGTTTATGCGTTAACATGAAGAAAAAATCCTAGAGAAAGTTTCTTGTTTTTCATAATCTATTACCTTGCTAGAAATGAAGAATCTTTTTTCGCCAGTTTAGTACCAAGCACCCAGTCCCATAGCGTCCAATGAATTAGGTCATTAGATGCTAAACAATCAATATTTTGAATTACTAGATAGAGTAAATTAAAGATTGAGGTGAATGAGGCGCCTCACTAAAGTCAGTTTTCGAAAATATTTCCACACTTGGGGACAGATAATACGGTTCGTAACCAAATAAAACGCTCCTATTTAAGTGAAGAAATATTTCAATAAAACACGGGAAAACTCACTATACAGGGATACCCATTATCCAGGGATACCCAGTGGCGGATTTAGGGGGGGGGGGGCGCAGCCGGCGCGCGCCCCCACCTAAAATTTTCAAACTTAAGGTAAATCGTGGCATCTTGTTTGGAAAAATGTACTAAACAATGTAAGAAGCAATAATTTCTTCCACTCCCGAAGAAATAAATGACAAAATCTATTGATTTCTTGAATTACTTTATTGGGAGAACTTAATTTTTTCCAAAAACCCTTAAAATTTGCGTCATTTTATTAATTTCACCTCATAAAAAATGATAGAAAATAGTACAAAAGACTAAATAGGAGATATATTTCAAGCCCTATAAAATCTGTAAAATTCAGGAGCTTCCGGGAGCTTCGCTCCCACGGCCCCCACAAGGGCTTCGCCTCCAGACCCCCTGTCTCATAAAGTGGTGCCCCCCGTAACCGCAATTCCTGGATCCGCCCCTGATACCCACTATATAGGGATACCCACGTCAACTATATATGATGAGAACTTGGGGAAGGGACTCTGATCTGGTTTCCTCCATCAAATCGGAAAGAGGATCTACTGTCCGAGAAAGAGGATCTACTGTCCGAGAAAGTTGGTATGGTGGAAAAGTTGCATTTAATGCGCAAAGTTCCGGATTGATTGATTGTTCAAAGATGCAATATATTTCGAAAAGAAATGTTGAATTAACGAAATGAAAGCAACAAACAGCGTAGCGAAAGACAACACGGAAATATACCCACCCAACTCCTTTGAAGATTGAACATACCGATAATCGGTGGTTTTCACACTGTTCAGTCGGGGTGGAAGAACCCCCGTGAGTATCGTTTTCTTTGGTTAATTGCTTGTTGATTTTTCGTAGAAAATGTTTCCAAACATGAAAAGTATCAAATATCATTTGAACTTGTGGAAATGCCTGTCGCAATTTTTTTTTCCGGAGATGCGCATCTATCATAAGAAGAGGGGAGATCGAAGATGGCATGATATTGTAAGTTTTCTTTGCAAGGAGTTTAAGAAGTGTAAGTATTTATTGTATATACGTACATGTACCTATGCATAAAAATTCATCATAGTAATTAGTATATTAATATTTGTATTTAAGGTGAGATCCCCGTAAGTAGGGAGAACTTGTGTTCAAATCTTTTGTATAATACACTCTTATACAATCGTATGTTCAAATCAATCAATCATATGTATAAAATGGTGTATTCTATATTGTATATATGTACCTATGTATAGAATAGTATTTTATGACTTGAGGTTATTACTTATTACTTTACAAAAGTTATCGTTATAATAGTAGATGAGTTAAACTGATTACTGCCCAGTGAAATTTGAATATATTCGCCTATATCCAATGGTATTTTGTTTAAATCACCTACTTCAAAGATGATTGATTCGCATGTTTTCTTAGTATTAAAAAAAAAACTTTAAAAAATACTGGCAATTTGAAAGTAGTGATTACATGTACATTGTAAACAAATTCGTCCAGAATATCCGTTGTCCATAGCGGAATAAATATTCGATTTTTTTTTTTCTTAATCAGAATTATTTTTGGATTTTATTTCGCTTTCTGTGTAATTTTAAAAGCAAATTCCAAGAAAACTGTTATCAGTCTTTTCTGATAAAGTTTCATTCTTTAAGATGGACGACTTGAACGGGAGAAAGGGGACATTTCATGTAGACAGTATGAAAGATTTCGTCGATTTAAATGACGTGACAAGAACAATAAGTAAGTATTTAATACAATGAAATTATTTTCTTTGAAATTTTGAAAGACCAAAATGTCCTTGTGATTCACATGCTCTGGCGAAATGATTTCGAAGATGTTCATTGGGATTTTTTTTATGAGGTCGAATGTGTTTGAATAAAAATTGGGACAAGTATTTAAAAGTGCATAACATAATTTCGTAATCAATGAATAAAACCTTCAACACGAGGAACAACCTATCTAGTACACTACCATGTTTCATGGACATAACATTGACATTAACATTTAGATCCCTCCTCTGGACTGTCGAGAACTATGAATGAACAACACGATAGTAAAGCTCTTTCTGACGTGAATGACGTCACCTCCCATGTGCGATGGACACCAGAAGGTATCGTCAACCATTTAACATTAAGTCCATACTTCCCGTTAAGTATCATTTGATTATGCATGCAGAACTTCAAACAAAATGTGTCATAGGCATATGGACAAGGAATTGACATTTATGTTATCTGTTAAAGACATGAAAGGCATAATATATATGTCTATAAGAAGACCACACAAAAACTATAACTGCATTTGTTATTTGAATGTGTACACGCAGAATATATGTTTTATTGAGGTATATTGACATTAATCTACGACAATGTTTTGACATTTATTTAGATAAACGTTGAAGATAATCGTTTCATTTAGAACACCTGCAAATTGTACATTTCCTTTTTTTTTTTTCTTTTTTTTTAAAGACTGTTTCGTATACGGTGAATTTTAAAAGTACATCAAGATGTGTTTTGTACTTTTCTGTAACAAAACAAACAAGAATTGAGGTTATCTTTCAGAAAATTTTAAAGAAATCGACATATTTGAAATTCAGCAATACGAGGACTTAAACTTGAACGTACAATTTAGCAACAACGATGAAGTTATTGTGGAGATGAATGGTATTGTGTACCCTCTTGACACACGAGTGGAATTTGAGAACACTCCCGAGAAAACATATGTGAACGATACAACACGTTTAGGTATAATGTATTGCTATGATATTGCTATAAGATGTATCCTTTTTTTTTTAAACTACACACACAGTTATATGAAAATTGAGATACACCGTATCAAAATTCCATACTATCGTGTCAAAGTCATGTGTAAGATGAATGTAATTTTTTTTTTTAAAAGTCCAGAAATCCATGATAAATTGTGCTTTTTTTTTCCACAACGGTTACTGGTAGGAATAAGCATTATACAGTTTCAGAAGAACCCTAGAATAGCAATCTTACCACGATAATATAATCTGGATCGGTATTCAATCAAACCATCTGAGCGATATATTCCTGATAAAAAACTCAAATTCAATGCCAAAGTCTTCTGCCGGGCTAAAATCAGAGACAGAGGTCATTTTACAAAGTCTTCTGCCGGGCTAAAATCACAGATAGAGGTCATTTTACTAAGTCTTTACACGAAGTTCTACTTTCATATAATGAAAACGCTACTGTAAAGTGATGAATGCGTATTTTGAAAATTTTAATCCTGTTTCTATAATCTGATATCAATTTAGATGACACAAGCAGTCGGCGAAAAAAGAAGAAATGCACATTACATCAAGGTACTCTACTTTCTTCAATCACAATAAAGTCTTTTATGTGCTCAGACATTGTTCCGAATGTTCATCATTATTCTAGATACCGTACCTATCTGTTGCTTACAATGTATATGTTAAGATATAAGATCTCCATGCACGTGATCATGGAATGATGAAAAATAGATGTGAATCAATGCATAGTAATTCTGTGTTTGATTTTACATTTGTAATTAAAAGCCCGAGTTTCATTAACAGAACAACCAACTTGTCGACTTTGGGAATTCTTACGAGATCTTCTTTGTGATCCACGATACAACCCGGATATAATCACGTGGTCGGATAAGCAAAAGGGCGAGTTTCGGTTGGTCAAATCCAAAGAAATTGCTAAATTGTGGGGGAGAATTAAAAAAAACAAAGGCATGACCTATGAAAAACTCAGTAGAGCTTTAAGGTATGTAACTCTTACAGGATATATCAAAGTAAACTTTCAATAGAGTTATCGACCATTACACCTTGTCTATTTTTCAGATATTACTACAAGACACAGATTTTATTACCTGTCATAGGTAAACGCCTTATGTACCAATTTGGCCCATCGTCGTATGGCTGGAAATAGACTGGTTTTGTCCAATTGCGATCTTCTTTTAAGTTTATAGAACTGTCAGTTGTTAAGTGATATTTTAAGGTTGATCAATCCTCATGAGATCTCATGGGTTTTTGCAAAAATCTTTATTAAATTAAACTTTGCACATGATAGAAATAGATCTTTAAGCGGAATTTTATTCACTGCAAAAAAAAGTAAACTATTGATACTGAAAAAGTTTATATTTTCCATAGATGATCAATAACTGTATTTATAATTTTTAAAAAAAGCTGTCAAAGGCAATAACTCCTATGCTGGAAATTTCTACTGCATCTCTATTTTACAACGATTTCCTTAATATTGTCTGATGTTAACATATACTTCTGTTTTTGTGTGTCTGACATCTTAAAAAATTGGCTACATACACATTTTATTTGGTTATTAATTAAATTTAACTAAAAAAAACTAATATTTTTTAACAGTGATATAAAACTATGAAATTATCCAATGTACAGTGTCTCATATGCCTTTTAAGTCATGGTGCTTATATTTTAATTTGTAATTATGATTGTGTAATATGTAACATGACACGTTACACTTAAATAAAATATTACCTGCTTACTTACTGTCATGACGTATATACATATATATATTTTTTTTATATTTGTGATACAATTTCAATAAAGGGAAGTAAATTAAACATTTGTATTCTTTTTAATAGCAACTTAGAAAAATATTTCATGTCAAGTATGTGTCGATTCTTTTTTCTACATATGGAACAATATATGATGCAATGTCGCAGGAAAGCACTAAAATGACCAACAACACGAACAACAAATACTGTTATGTTGTGCAATATTGAAACTCCTAATGATACTGATAAAAGCAGCCGAATTTTCGTTGGCGTTGTGCCTTTCTATCTATCTAATATCTATCTGACTGTATCTCTATAGAGAAACAGAAAAAAAACTTATTCTTTTAAGGAATTTAATACGTGACATTTATTACAGGAGCTACTTTTTAAAACATCCACGCAAATCAAGACATTGGTTTTGGGATCCCTTAAGGTCACCAAGGAGTTCAGGCCAAAGCCCTAATGGGGGTTCAAGGGGACGAATCCCCAAACACCTGGAAAATTTTCAGTATTTCTAGAATACTCAGTAGCAGTTCTTGAAGCCAAATTTAAGTTTCTAGAATACTCAGTAGCAAACTGCATCTGAATTTTATTCTAAATATCTGTTTTCATCTTAGATCCCATATCTGGTATAGACAGAGGTCCGTGTTTACCCAAATTTCCAATTTGTATTGCTTATAGGAGTTATAAGATTGATCACTGTTCGTTATCTTCACTTTTATAGGAGTCATTAGCTTGATCACTGCTCGTTATCTTCACCTTTCATTATAGGAGTTATTAGATTGATCACTGTTCGTTATCTTCACCTTTATAGGAGTTATTAGATTGATCACTGCTCGTTATCTTCACCTTTCATTATAGGAGTTATGAGATTGATCACTGTTCGTTATCTTCACCTTTATAGGAGTCATTAGATTGATCACTGCTCGTTATCTTCACCTTTCATTATATGAGTTATTAGATTGATCACTGTTCGTTATCTTCACCTTTATAGGAGTTATTAGATTGATCACTGCTCGTTATCTTCACCTTTCATTATAGGAGTTATGAGATTGATCACTGTTCGTTATCTTCACCTTTATAGGAGTCATGAGATTGATCACTGCTCGTTATCTTCACCTTTCATTATAGGAGTTATGAGATTGATCACTGTTCGTTATCTTCACCTTTATAGGAGTCATTAGATTGATCACTGCTCGTTATCTTCACCATTCATTATAGGAGTTATTAGATTGATCACTGTTCGTTATCTTCACCTTTATAGGAGTTATTAGATTGATCACTGCTCGTTATCTTCACCTTTCATTATAGGAGTTATGAGATTGATCACTGTTCGTTATCTTCACCTTTATAGGAGTCATGAGATTGATCACTGCTCGTTATCTTCACCTTTCATTATAGGAGTTATGAGATTGATCACTGTTCGTTATCTTCACCTTTATAGGAGTCATTAGATTGATCACTGCTCGTTATCTTCACCATTCATTATAGGAGTTATTAGATTGATCACTGTTCGTTATCTTCACCTTTCATTATAGGAGTTATGAGATTGATCACTGTTCGTTATCTTCACCTTTCATCCCTTGGATGTTGCACATCAACAGGTGCATGCGAAATTTAAGATGAATATTAGAATAAATCATAACCAACAATCATGTGAAATTTTTAAACAAAGCACAGAAACAGCATGAATCCATGTTCATCTTTAATTGTAATACCAGAAACATTAATATTTTTTGACTTGTTAATCACTTAACTACATTGCGAAATAATTAAAATTCCCTATATTCCAGGATGCGTTACTATATAGCACTGCTGCTTCCTGTTTCCTCGACTATCACCATGACATTAAGTATTTCAAGTGTTCGTTAACACATTAGCTTGTTATTGGAGAAGTGAGTGAAAAGGGAGGGGATGACCAGACGAACACATCTTTTAAGGGATTTACTAAATCCGACAAACCAAAGATCACGACTATTTCAGAGGTGTTTATAGTATTAAATTTTTCTTCCTACCATTTTTTAAAATATGCACATTACATAATGATGTTAGATTGTGTACGGTAATTGCAAACAATTTATTTGATTTGTTATACACAAAATTTGATCAGAAAAGACATCTGCAGAATTTTACATTTTGACTGGCATTAAGAGACAGCTCTACATTTCGTTGATATGGATGGAATCAGTAAATACATGTATACGGCTCGATCGGTATTTTTTGGTAAGCGTGCATTTTCATAAATGGCCGTTCTTGACCATAATAGTTCACTGTAAATATAATGTGCAGGACATGTATATGCCTGTAAAATATAACAAAATTGGTATATGTGAAGTGTCTTTGATACCGTTGTAATCATCGAGTGCCCTTGCATATCTATGAATAGTTTATGGTCACCCTGGTTGAGTTCGAAATTCTAATACGGGATATCGGAACTAGAAAAGTTTGGAACTCTTCAGAAAAAGAAGTTGTGAAAATTAAGTATCACTTGGGCAACTCTTGTATGCAATATAGTGATGGCTAAAGACGACTCATTTTTCAGCATCATACGTAGATGTGTATATAAACATGCCCGCTGTAATTCATCACATAATCTGACAATTGCATATGTAAATATAGTAGAAGTTTGTTTTTGAAAAATAATTAAGGAATAATAATTTCGTGCATTTGAGTGACAAATAGGAATGCAACGCTCCACTGGATCATGATAATACGGATTCAGTTTCATAGATAAAACCCCATTGGATCATGATAATATTGGTTCAATTTCATAGATAACGCCCCACTGGATCATGATAACACGGATTCAGTTTCATAGAAATAGCCCCACTGGACCATGACAATACGGATTCAATTTCATAGATAAAGCCCCAATGGATCCTGATAATACGGATTCAATTTCATAGATAACGCCCCACTGGATGATAATACGGATTCAATTTCATAAATAAAACCCCACTGGATCATGATAATACGGATTCAATTTCATAGATAAAACCCCACTGGATCATGATAATACGGATTCAATTTCATAGATAACGCTCCATTGGATCATGATAATACGGATTCAATTTCATAAAAATAGCCCCACTGGACCATGATAATATGGATTCAATTTCATAGATAAAGCCCCACTGGATCCTGATAATACGGATTCAATTTCATAGATAAAACCCCACTGGATCATGATAATACGGATTCAATTTCATAGATAACGCTCCATTGGATCATGATAATACGGATTCAATTTCATAAAAATAGCCCCACTGGACCATGATAATATGGATTCAATTTCATAGATAAAGCCCCACTGGATCCTGATAATACGGATTCAATTTCATAGATAAAGCCCCACTGGATCCTGATAATACGGATTCAATTTCATAGATAACGCCCCACTGGATCATGATAATACGGATTCAATTTCGTAGATAAAGCCCCACTGGATCATGATAATACGGATTCAATTTCGTAGATAAAGCCCCACTGGATCATGATAATACGGATTCAATTTCATAGATAACGCTCCATTGGATCATGATAAAACGGATTCAATTTCATAAAAATAGCCCCACTGGACCATGATAATATGGATTCAATTTCATAGATAAAGCCCCACTGGATCCTGATAATACGGATTCAATTTCATAGATAAAGCCCCACTGGATCCTGATAATACGGATTCAATTTCATAGATAACGCCCCACTGGATCATGATAATACGGATTCAATTTCATAGATAACGCCCCACTGGATCATAATACGGATTCAATTTCATAGATAACGCCCCACTGGATGATAATACGGATTCAATTTCATAGATAACGCCATATTCCAAGGGTTGATATAACACCTACATTATGTTGTATTTTGATAATGGTTAAATAATCAAAACCCTGTCTGATGTACTGGTAAATCATTTAAATGTGCTACATCATAACACCCATTAAATGCATGTTTAATGTAAAACGTCAGCTATAGCTAATCTGTAACCTTTGTGCATGATCAATGCTTTTAAAATTTAAGCACTTACCGGTAAAGATTACTTTGTATGTCTGCTGTGCTGATCATACACTTGAAGATGTGCAGACAAAATAGACTAGAACTGTCTTACCACCCCCACAGGGCGCGTTGGATGTTGGGAAATACGGATTTGTATTCGTGGTTTTTAAGGTATACTCTGGACAGTAACAGCGTAACCCATACACCTCCTCAAAATGGAAAAATATTAATAACTTCCTTGAATGTTAAAAAATCTCAATCAAAAGAGAAGGTGCACAACTTCATTATTCTTATAATATATACACAAAGTTTTAATCAAATCGTTAATGATAAACTCTGAACAAATTATGTCTACGGACGGACGGACGAGATTCCAGTATACCCTCCCTAAATTTCGTTTGCGGTGGTATAATCCATGTTAGTATCTCTTGACATTTGTTGCACATCAATATGTATCATCAGGACAACAGAACATCATTGATAGCGGCGTCAGATTGTAATGTTTGAATTTTATTGAGTGGGAGTAAATACAAACAATATATTGTAATTTTTGTATGAACACCCATCTGGTAAATTATGACAGTGTGATTTTATATTTAGCCTTTGTGGCTTGATTCTGAAACCTGTTCAGCAGAACAGGTGCCCGAGAAAATTCCCATTATAATCCTTTGGTGCTGGAGGCGAGCAGTCGCGAGCGCCCGCTCTGCTAAATGGGCTTTAGAATTTCTTTTTCATGAAGATGTATAACACTGATTATCATTAAATACATATTTATTTAAACTCAAAGATAAAAAAAAAATTAACGCCTATATTCATATGGGATTTTGCGTGCATTCGATATCCGTAGTCCACGTGATGACATCACAACATCGCGATTCATCATACAAAATTTGTTTCGCTGCATAGGAATATTGATTTCAAAATGAAAAGTATTGGTGGTGTCTTATGCACCGTGAAGCTTATAAATCCTTATTTCCAATACCGTTCTATTATAATTGATTTATCATCATCATACCGTTCTTTTAAACTTCATGTTACACCGTTCGGTAAAAATGTACCACGTGATTGGTGTAACTGAACGCATGATCAACTGCCAGAAACAATACATAGAAATTATGCATTGCAATGATTAAAAAATAAAAAAGACAATTGTATATTGTCCTCAATGACACCTCATTTCACCAACACACCACACCTATCGTTTTTCTGAATAATTTGACTGGAAAAAAATTTATTTTGAAGTTTTTGTGAATAAATTGATTTATTATATAATACAGAAAGACAAACATTTTCGAATAGTCAGTATTTTTTCCTGACACTTCAATCATATATATATATATATATATATATATATATATATATATATATATATATATATATATATATCTCGCATCTAACTCGTGGAATTTCTCAAAAAATCTGAACGTGGACAGTAACAAATTATGAAAATAAGCATGTGTCAGTAGAGGCCTTCACTTCAAATAGAAATCACGACCAGAGGCGCCAGAACGTATTACACAACTAGGGAGAAGTCAATGCCCCGCCGCTTTCTATCTAGTCTAACTATGCAAACGTTGTCTCTAATTGTTTGAAGCACAGTGGTAATTTAGAAAGAAAAAAACTGCTTAAGGCTATTATGACGAATAGAAGCTATTTTCAAATGTACATGTATCTACGGTAACTATTATGATATAAAGAAGATGCATGTGTCGATGTAAGCTGGCTCGTACTGCCAGCTCCTATGACGAAAGCGCGAAGAAGTACGTGCTGGAGCTGCACATTCGTCTAGAATTTTTTTGGTCACCTATTCCAGAAGTCATCGAAAATGGCGGAGATCTCACAAAGTCGCATCCCTTGATCAATCGGATCACGCGCTCGTCCTTTTCCGTAGCCGGTAAGCCGAGTAGTTACGATTGATCCCTCGATCTCAAATTACGAACTTATTTAGATTATCATTGATGGAAGTTTTTGGGTCCCCTAGCTCGAAAATACAGTGCGCAACATTAGGCATTACTGATGAAAGTCAGGGTAAGACGCAGTCGTAACTATGCGTGACTCTACCAATGGGATTAAGATTTGTGATTTAGAAGAAAGCATTCGCTTAATGGTAAAAAAAATAATATACATGTTAGATTTGCTTTTTTCGTTGTCGTAATGATACAATGATATCCATTCATCGAGAGTGAGTCAAGATTATCACGATAAATTTGATTACAAATGTTTACATAGACATAATTACAATGACGGATTTCGTGGATTTTCATGGACATGTGGGTACATGCTAAATCAACCCTTCAGCATCAAGTTATAAGACGTATTATGACGTCAAAACATCGACCGTGGCGTCACTCATCTATCGTCTTGCCACGGATATAATCATAACATTGCATTTCCAATAAAGTAGCATAACTGCAAGAAGGGTCGAAATGGATGGAAATTGCAACATGATCTAGCGCAGCCTATAAAACTGCACAGCAAGTTTCAGCTTGACATATGACAGAAAAGTAAAAATAGAAACAGAATACCCCAAAATGGACGGACGGCGTAGAAAAACACTCCAAAAACAACCCACCACATCTTCGCTAGCCAAGGGTTTTCGGTCCACTCCGCTCCCCGAGCTAGCGAAGATGATGTGGAAAGAAAGTATGCATTCGAAAGTTTTTCATCTCAACGCATCCATTATAAATATGAGAAAATTCCACCCTTAAAAGCTATTACTACGTTACCTATGTTTTTGAGGGGTGTTGACCAGTTTCATTGCTGATACGACACAACACTGTTTTCTATACCTTCTGCTTTGTGGAACTTTATACATTTTCAGTGCTGCCACAAACTTCAAAAAATTTCAATATAAATTGTGTTTCATCTACACGGGTACCCAGTTCTATATGGATAGGGCCTACATGTGATCAACCAATTTGTTCCCAACTTTTCCTTTGTATTGTACAGGGGTACTTCATTCAGTGGATCATATTCCAAATTACGTGACCCGGCGCACTTTTATGATATAGTGTCACAGCTCCTCAAACTATTCTCCATTGCAAACCAATTGTGACGTAGAGATACCCCTGATAGGTACGCTCAACAATTCATTTTATCACCAAACATCTACTCAGTTTACCTGATCAATATATTGGGCTCATGGCGGGTGTGACCGCTCGACAGGGGATGCTTACTCCTCCTAGTCACCTCATCCCACCTCTGGTGTGTTCAGGGGTCCATGTTTGCCCTAACCTTAAGTTTGTTTTATTTATAGGAATTATGAGATTAATAACAACTCTTTTTCACTTACAAGAGACATTTCTAAACAAAATGTATATAGCACATTACTATGGCGATGCATAGGGCTGAATCCAAGGACGACAAGTTTGCTGTCAGTTTCACTGACATTGTTAATGAGCATTTGCTGTCCATCACCTCCAATACGGTTTTCTGCTGTAGAAAAACCCCACGTCATCTGCATGACTTTTATATTCCTCCTGCTTTCATATATTCCCTGGTCTTAAATATAAAATATAACATTACAGCATAGTAGTCCGCAATTCCCAGGTGTCATTTTCTTCAAACAAACTACACATACCATAAAAACTTCTATAACAGAGAAAATGACATAAAATTTTCATAACTTATGGAACATTTATAGAATGTCAAAAGAGCTTTTTTCGTAGAATGTAAAATAAAGAGTGCTCATTTTATTACATTGGGTTTCAAACTGTCCTGCATGGTAAAACTGCACAAGGAATGCATGGCACTGCATATATAATCAATTGTTAACAATTTATCAGATAACTGGATTTAATCTAAATAATGTTTTTGTACATCGATAAATAAACATTAATGTAAAATATGGGACATGTACATGTAGCTTCAACGGTGCTTTTAGGATTGCACTGCTGTTAGAATCTTTTATCGCCTCCGTATGTATGCCTTTCAATAGTAAGCTTTATAATAATAATGATATGAATTTTATATCTATATGTACATGTATCCCGGCAGCAATATCGATGATGGTTATCTAAGAAAGGGATTATTTTCTATTCTTATCACATTCAGTGTAACCACATGTTCAAGTGATTCGGTAACGCAGCCGCTGACGGCCACATAAATGGCTATTACGCACGCCCTCCTTCTTTGACGTACATGGTCTATAACAAAGCCACAAGTTACGGCATTACAGTGCCTAGATTAAATAGGCACTGCCATAATGTGTTGGCCAAATGTCTGGCAGTATAACGTGTTACGAAAAGGAACGGGCCACATGGAACCATGTGTGAAACTCTGTCACCTAACAACGATGTCTACACAGCTACCAGTCATATATCTTGTTACCGTTTCTCTTAAATGCTTTAGAGTGACAAGTCCGTGTAAGCGGTCTCATAACCAGGAGAAATTTACAAGAGAATTATACAGGTGAAACATCGATGATATACATCACGTAGGAGGCTTTTTTATGTGACGTCTTATTATAATTTTTGTGATTTTAATTGTTAATGTCATCATGTAAATCAAAGCAAAATAAGTTATCAGGCGGATTAATGTGTAATTTTACGATGTGTAGACTAACTATTAATCAAAGAACGTAATATATTTTCTAAATCCAAAAATAGAGCTAGATAATATATTACAATTTTTTTTTAAAAAAGAGCCGTTACTGACACTCCAACATAATCTGTTATATAAGAAAACCAAACTCCATTTTTGCAATATACAAAGACTGGCATATTATTTCAAATGACAGAGATCATGAATGAATTGAAACCCTCCCATTGTTTTATTGATTTATAGCTTGCATAATCCTATGCATTGCTTGTGTGACTGATACTGAGACAAACGATCAATCAAATCATACAATCTTCTTAGAATCTTGATTAGAATACATATCTTTTAAAATTAAAATAAATATCTTTTAGAATAGGTGGTATATACAGTAAGCCTTAATCATTTTCTATTTCCCACCAAAATAAACTTATTTCGAAGAAAAACATGTTTGCTTCTCGAACAGAGGTCGGGCTGGTTGAAGATCTTAACGAATTTACAGTAGATAGCAATTCAAGATAAAGTTGTAATTAACAAAAATGAATAATAAAAACATTGATCTTGATTTCAGAGGCAATTAATTACTACTGAAAAGTTACAAGTGTACTTTTTTCTGATACGGTAATCAAGAAATATTCTGTTTTTAATAAGGGGTCTACTTAATTAAAATTTACTGGAGAAAACAATCAATGATCAATCTCATAAATCCTATAGAAATTACAAGACTGAGAGTAGGGCAGATACGGACCCCTGTAAGAACCAGAGGAAGATAAAGTGCCTAAGAGGAATAAGCATCTCCTGTTGACCGGTCACATTCGCCATGAGCCTTTATCTTAATAAGGAAAACAGAGTTATCCATAGTCAAAATCAGTATGTAAAGAACGGCCTAACAATTGGTATGATGAAACATTAGACAACATTCGACCTAATGACAGGTTGTATTTCCAAACATGATCATAATAACGAGCATAGACTGTAACATCAACTTATTTGCCAGTAGCCTGACTCGGTTTAAGAATTGATCATACGCAGAACATACTCTATCGTATAGAATCAATGGAAAGACATAAAACACTATATGCAGATGATAATGAAATATTGCTACATAAATATGGGGAGTCGAGAAGCTGTTTCAAGTCATCTCGGTTGTCATAAAGTTGGGGTTTTAGCTTGCATTTAACGTCTATGTTCAGTAAAACATCCAAATACAAAGCAGATGTGGACGACTCTGTGGTGTCTTCAATTTCAGGTTCACTGGGATATGTGAGTGAAAGTGAGTATTATTAATAGATAAATGTTAATTGATACAAAAGATTGAGGGACTACACAAGTCATTTAGGGACACAATACCAACATGTTAAAGTAATCTGTGAAGTGGACAATACGTTCCATTAGTTCAGTAATATCCTACCTTGGATTGGTAGTCTGTTCCTTCGGAATTTCAATCCTTGCCGTCGGATTGGCAATTCGCGTACTTGTTCTTACAGCTATGTGTTCTCATGAATTCCTTATCTGTTCCTTCCCATTTGTAGTAAGCTCTCCGTTACAAATTAGGTAATCGGTTCCCTTGCTTGATCCTTTCTCTTAGCCCTCGCATTGATAATTCTTTACTAAAGATTGGCAATCTGTTCATTTGTCAATCCGTCCGGTTTTATTCCGTTCTCTGGAACGTTCAATTAGTCTTCAAATTCAAACGATGGACTATAACTAGTCATGAAGAGACTCATACATTTAAAAAAGAGTGAAATAGTGATCCGGTACTTAAATGTGGACAATTCGTTTTCTTGGATTAGCTATCCATTTCCTCGACTGTACGTTCCTTCGGTTTAGTTACCCGTGCCCACGAATAGGTAATGCGTTCCTACAAACTAGCAATTTATTCTCACGAATTGCTGTTGGTAATCCGAACTGGAAATACATTAACAAGTGGTAATTTATTTGAAATAATAAATTATGACAAGTGAATCAACCTTTCTATGTGACTATTTATATCTATACCCGTGTCCTTGGATGGGGAAAGAATGTCAAAAAGTCTAGTCTTTAATTTATCGTGAGGAATGGTCGTGTAAAGTGTTGAAAAGTCATACGTTTTAATGTTGTTGATTTGAGAAAGGTTTTGCCATTTCAAATTTACTAAAATTTCTTTAGAATTTTTTTTTAGAACCCGCATTTGATTTACACCACTTCTGGCATGTTGTGGCACAGTACGTTTAAGTTTCTCCTTCACAGCCGTTAATATTTTCTTGAGGAGCAAAGATAGGGGCTTGGTAGAATATTTACTCAATCCAGCAATGTATCTTTCTTTGTAAGGGCTTTTGTGAAGTTTAGGAATCCAGTATAGGTACGGTAATTCATATTCATCTATCCCACTGACTGGGATATTAAAAGTGTCTAAAACTGAAATATGATTTTGAAGAATTCCATCTTTTGAAAGGGCAGTTGGAGTATAAGTACGATTACCAAATGTGGAATTAATGTCAAGTTCGTTTAAAATACAGTTGTAATAATGAGCTTTACAAACAAAGACAATGTTGTTACAAGCTTTATCAGCTGGAACCAAAACATATTCCTCAAGTCACCTATTTGATTCTTTGATCACTTCTGGTTTATTAAACACAGAAGAATAGATGGTACATATTTTGGTTTTGATGTATCTAATATTCTTCTATAGGCGCCTGGGTCAAGGATATTACATTTAACCTATATGCAAACAATGGAGGATATCCGAACCACGAATGAACATTTCTCTCAGTAGGATGAGACTGTGGTTCTGTGGTAATGACACATGTTGGTAAGCTTCCTGAAACATAAAAAAAATGTAAAAAGAGACACCATAGATCGGAGAAAAATATTTATTCATGGTTCGAATTTCCTCCATTGTTTACATATAGTTTATAGTACAATATCCTTGACCCAGGCGCCTATGTATTCCTCTTACACTTTTAATCCATTCTAACAATATATCAAATTCTCTTTTCCCTATTTAGCAGATCGTCTGGCATAAACGTCAACAGAATTCATAATAGAGATGAAGTTCTGTCCCCAATAGAAAGAATGAGGTTCTCTGGAACCATCGTGGTGACCGAGAGGTTAGAGCGTTCGCTCCGGATGCTGAAGCTCGGGGTTCAAATCCCGGCCGCGACAGACCTAAGTCGTTAAAACAAGTAGTGACAGTTCCATCGCCAAACGCTCGGCATCTGGTGTGAATGTCACGGGTCCTCGGAGATGACCTTAAAAACGGTTGACCCATGTCACAGAAGGTGTGTGGCACGCTAAAGAACCCTCACTGCTCAATGACCCTTCACCGGTCTTGGTGACGTCTCCATATGAGTAAAAAATTCTCGAGCGAGACGTTAAGCAAGATACAATCAATCAATCTGAAATGAGGTTCTCTGGATTTAGGACCTTTAAAATGAGTGATTTGAGGTCCTCGTTTTCAACTATATCGACATCACCAGCAATGACATATCCAGCTCGATTATAGTTGAAAGAATACGAAGAACAAGTTCACGTAGGTGAATTAAGTATAAGATGGTCTATATCTAGACACTGCAAAGTTTGTAATTAAAATGTTTGGATGCAATAGTAGAAGTATATTTGTAGGAAATACAGGGTGTAGACTTGAACTTGAAGTACATTTGTATGTTGGAATACAAGACTGAACTTTTTTGTGACGAAGAATGTTGCTGGCATCTATATCTTTGTTGGTTATTTTGAGTTTAAGGAACTAGCGGCAGGATTCGGAAGGAATATCATCGATAACCTGTGGTGGTTTAAAGAGCCTGTGATGGACACCATCCATACTTATAGAGCTCAGTCTATAATCTGGTGTTGAAAAATCCAATTATGGAAGACTGAATATGATGTGGAGCTAATTGTCTGTTGACGTAAGGTAAAAGTGAATCAAGCGTGCCATCGTGTATACTTGGTCTTATTAATGAACGATGTCTATGACTGCGTTCACTTCTTCGTTTGAATGTGGAAAAAGTCCCTTCACATTCACTTTATTTCCTTGTGGACTAGTCAAATTTCCTACATTGTATGAAAGGTGAAGATAACGAACATTGATCAATCTCATAATTCATATAAGCAATACAAAATAGATAGTTGGACAAACACGGACCCTGGGCACACCAGAGGTGGGATCAGACAAACACGGACCCTGGGCACACCAGAGGTGGGATACATTATCGTTGCATCCGTATGGAACAGTAGTGCCTAGAGTCCTGATCTTCTCGTTGTCTACGAAAAGTGGTACTTAAGGTTGGATTGTTTCTTAAGGTAAATGTTTTCTATAATCCTAACCCAATACCGTGGGGATACTGGTTAGAATGCAAGGTGAAGATAACGAACAGTGATCAATCTCATAACTCCTACAAGCAATACAAAATAGATAGTTGGGCAAACACGGACCCCTGGACACACCAGAGGTGGGATCAGGTGCCTAGGAGGAGTAAGCATCCCCTGTTGACCGGTCACACCCGCCGTGAGCCCCATATCCTGATCAGGTAAACGGACGCCCTCAATATTCCTTGCTTGTCGTAAGAGGCGACTAAATGGAGCGGTCCTTTGGATAAGACCGGTCCCGTGGGGGTCCGGGTTAGAATAGGTCCTCAGTACCCCTTGCTTGTCGTAAAAGGCGACTTCGGATGAGACCGCAAAAACCGAGGTCCTGTGTCCCTGCAGGTAAAGATCACTCCCTGCTCATAAGCGCCGAGCATAGGTCTAGATTTTACAGCCCTTCACCGGCACTGGTGAATGGTGAAGTCTCCATATGAGTGAAAAATTCTCAAACGGGACGATAAACAATACACAATTAATCAATAGAATCCTGACCCTCATAGACAAGATTTATACCTTTAAATATGATTTTAAAAACTTCATTTCAATAGTTATTGATTGTTGTGCGAGTCATTGCTCATTGGTTAGATGCAATTCGTGGAGCATCCATCAGTTTAACTGATATTATTGTGTTTGGCACTCACTGGTAAACTTTAATGATAATTAATTTGATTTATGAAAAAGTCCACCTTCAAGAGGTTAGGACGTTCGCTTGGCTATAGAAAGACCCTGGCTCGATTCTCGATCCTACATGTAGCACCGCGTCAAACCTAAACATGTAACATTTATAGACTCTAGTGACTGTTCTTTCACCAGGCGCCCGAACTGGTCGTGGTATGTCAGTGGTAGAGCGTTCGCTTGAGGAAGGTAGTGAGTTCGAGCCCCGTTCATGCCATGGCCGCGTCAAACCTAAGACATAAACATTGGTAGTGATTGCTCCTTAGCCAAACGCTCGGCATTTAGAAGCGAGAATCACGGGTCTTTCGGATATGACATTAAAAAACGGAGGTTCCGAGTCACGGCAGGCGTTGGCACATCACATAACCCACACTGCTACGGCCCTGAGCGCTAAGCACTGATCTAAAGTGGTACTGGTGACGTCTCAATATGAGTGACGTAAAACAATCAATCAATCTATCCTTAATAGTTCAGGAGATATTCATTAAGGTCATCAAGGTCACAAGACGAAACACGATTGTATCACAATGTTTTATCATAAAGAATCTATATGAAAGGTGGAGATAACGAAGAGTGATCAATCTCATAAATCCCATAAGCAATACAAAATAGAGAGTTGGGTGAACACGGACCCCTGGATACACCAGAGGTGGGAACAGGTGATGGATGTCCTACCTTGAATAGTTCCTAAGATACTTCACAGGTTAAGTTTGTTTTACATGTAGGTGAAACTATAAAGTTAAAAGGTCATAGGTTGAAATGAAAGGTCTTGCCATAAGAAAACTATATACAAAATATGAGATTTACCTTCAATAGTTCAAAAAATGTTGAATAGATCAGTTTTTTTTAAAAAGGTGTCATACTCCAAGGTCAAAAGGTGTCACAAGGTCTTGCCATAAAGAATCTTTCTACAAAATATGAAAGTCCGGCCTTAAATAGCTCCAGATATAATTAATAAGTTGTTTTCTTTAAAAGTATGTCAAACTTCAAGTACAAGGCCAAAAAAGACAAAAGCCATGATATGAAAAGAAAAGGTGTTGCTTTATGAAGTAAATATGAAAGTATTACGGGATATGTTGATAGGTTAAATTTTCAATAAAAGTAGGTCAAACATCAGGTCAAGGTCACAAGATCACACAGCACTGCATCACATGAAAGGACTTGTTGTAAAGAATGTACATGTATATGGAAAATATGAAATCCCTACCTTAAATAGTTCAAGAGATGTTTTAAAGATCTTTCCTATGTATCAATAAATAACACGTCGATCCCCTGTTGTGACCCCAAACTACCTCCAGGAATCATGATTTACACGAACTTATATTTACTCTGTATCTGCAAGTTTTCATGTAAATTTCAGCTTTTCTGGCCCAGTGATTTTTGTGAAGATTTTTCAACTTTTCTGGCCCAGTAGTTCTTGAGTAAATTTTTAAAGATTGCCCCTATAATATATATTGTTCCGTGTATGATAAGATTTTAAATCGAGGCAGGCTACTGGCAAACAAGTTGGTGGTGCAGGGGTTTCAACATATATCGTTTAAAGTCAGTATTTCGCAAATATCATGATCGTTATTATATAATAACGATCTATCTTGCCAATACAACCTATCGATCATTGGGTCAAATGCTGTCTGATGTGTTTCATACCGATTGTTAGGTCGCTCTTGGCACACTGACTTTGACTACGGATAACCCTGTTTACATGATCAAGATATAGGGCTCACGGCGGGTGTGACCGGTCGACAGGGGGTGCTTACTCCTAGGCACCTGATCCCACCTCTCGTGTATCCAGAGGTCCGTGTTTGCCCAACTCTCTATTTGTATTGCTTATAGGGGTTATGAGACTGACCACTGTTCGTTATCTTCACCTTTCATGTAAAACTTTGATCCCCTATTTATGCCCCAACATACTCCCAAGGCATGATTTTAATAAACTTTAATCTGCACTATGCCAGGAAGCTCAATTTCAACTTTTCTGGTTTAGTGTTTCCGTGGGGATCCGGGTTAGAATAGGTCCTCGGTATTTCTTGCTTGTCCTAAGAGGCGACTAAATAGGGCGGTCCCTCGGATGAGACTGCAAAAACTGAGGCCCCGAGTCACAAGATGTGGTACGATAAAGATCCCTACCTGCTCAAACGCCGTGGGCGTCGAGCATAGGTCTAGATTTTGCAGCCCTTCACCGGCAATGGTGACGTCTCCGTATAAGTGATAAATTCTCGAGTAGGACGTTAACCAATAATCATACAATCAATCTGGTTTAGTTGTTCTTCAGAAGACTTTAAAATGATCCCACCCTTTTGTGACTATCTCTCCTTTGAAGGGGGTCATGACCCTTCATTTCAACAAACTTGGTCTTCCTTTATCCAAGGATGATTTATACTAAGTTTGATTGAAAATGGCCCAGTAGTTTTGGAGAAGAATATGAAAATTTGCGGGCAGACGAAACGACAGACAAAAGATGATCAGAAAAACTCACTTAAAAAGAGAGCTGAAAACAAAAACCACTGCTTTGGAATGAATTTTCAACTTGTGATTATTCACATTATGCATTATACGTACTGATATTCCTGTAATTTGTGACATTGTGTTGAGAGAACCCAAACGTATTCCCGGTAGTCCGTCGTTTCCAAATTATCTGTACATTGACAACACTTCAATTGAATGCTGCATATTCAGGTACATAGGTGAATTGGTCCATATTGATAGAAATATTTATACATATGTAGATATCTGATGGAAAGTGTGGTCTCTGACATAATGCTTACTTGTTTGTTTGACGTTCCGCCGAGAATTCTACTTTCATATCGAGACGTCACCAGCTGTGTACTGTTTAAGAACGAGAATGGTCATTTATCATGACAAGTAAACACACACTTACATAACATTGTGCAAGTTTACATACATCAATGTCATTAGAATACAAAACACTGAAAGATATCAACACATTACTGGGATCACGTACACCAGCATCGGAGAACATTTGTAACAAAGGGCGAACAATGAATTACTGATTTTCCTATTATCAATAAAATCAATTTAAAAGTAGAAATTCTTCTCTTGATTCGTTAAGAATATATACGGGACTACTGTTGCCACAATATATAAACACACGTTTTACCAAATGTGAAACCATTGTGAGGGGAAAAAAGAACACTATTATTCACCAAAAAAGTGACTGTGTTAAAATAGTTGAATGTTTCATACAATGTAGTCCCATGACACATTACAATGACTATGCAATAATATCCATGTTTATTGCAGTTCTTGTGAAAATAAGAATTAGTCACAAGGGTGAACAAAATAGTGTGTTTACTTACATCTACAGTTAAAGGATTGGCCTGTTTTGTTTTGAACATACTTTATTGATATTAAAATCAAAAGGATTGCTCTGTAATTAGTGTGTCCGATTGTTCAATTCATATTTCACTATTATTTATGTTTATGAAGCATATCTTATTGATACATCATCACAATGATCCCAAACAAGTTATTACAACATATCCGTTCCTCTCCTTGAATATAACAAATACTTTTTTTATTGGCCGTATCCCAATTTGCCCGTCTACACCGACAAATCCCGTTTTAAATCCACCCCGTTAGTCCTGTTCTAAATTGGCCCTAATGATTTCCGTTTAAATTTGACACTGTCTTTCTTCCTTCAATCCTCTATCACATCACAGAACATTGAACTTAATTGGTATGTCTTCAACTTTCAGTGGTGAATTTTGGCATGTGTTGGGTGTAGAAATTTTCCAACTTGTAATGTTTAATAATTTTTGTATTATTATAGTTTTAACATATTTCAGTTATTTTATATTTAAGACATTCATTTACTCGTCAATTTTAGAAACTGGGGGTATCATTAACATTGATATTAATGCATGCAATATCACATTTTCAACATTCACTTAAAGGCATACATCAATACCAGTGATATGTTTCAATTCTTTTTAATAACGATTATCTTCACCTTCATTAGCTGGTTTTTAACTGTTAATCATGATCAAAATATGCTATTGATATTTTAAAACAGCTAAAATATCAAAACTGGCTATCAGGGCTTTCCAAACGACATCTGATCTTACGGCTAGCGTACTGTTAGGTCATCTATATGCTGATCCTATTATTTCACAAATAACAGGGATCGTTTGCGGTAGCTCAGTTGTAGAGCGTTCGATTCGTAACCGGTAGGTCGTAAGTTCGAACCCCACTCGTGTCATGGTCGCGTCAAACATAGGCTGTAATTGCTCCTTCGCCAAACGCTCGGCATTTAATAGCGAGAACCGGTCTCGCAGCAGGCGTTGGCACGTTAAAGAACTGTCATTGCTACGGTCCTGAGCATTAAGTATAAGTGTAAATTTGTGGTACGTCACCTAAAGCTGGTAACGTCTCAATATGAGTAAAACAGTTCTCGCAAGCAAAATATTACCAATAATGGCCCATATTTAAAATCACACGTACTCAAAAGTTGATATTTGCTGGAATTCCTCGTTGACAATATCTACGTAGTCTGGAAATGTCTGTTGGAATTCCCATGGGCACAAATTGTGCTTCTTTATTAGCTTACTTGTTTTTTGTATTCTTGTAAGGCAAAATTTATTCGAAAACTTCTACATGAGAAGAAATAAATATATTGTTGTTGCTTTCAAATCAGTATTTAGATACATCGACGACGTTTTGTCAGTTAACAATATTCATTTTATTGATATGTCGATTAGATATATCCAAATGAACTCGGAATTAAAGCCACAGTCTTCCACATTTACTTTACATTTGGATATTTTGCTGAACATAGACGTTAATGGCAAATTAACAACTCAACTTTATGACAAACGGATGACTACAGTATCGTCGTCGTCAACTTTCCATATTTTTAGCCATAATTCATTATTACCACCTGCATATGGTGTTTATGTCTCTCAGCTGATTCGATACATAAGAGCATGTTCTCTGTATAATCAAGTTTTAAACCAAGGCGGGTTAGGCTATTGAAAATAAGTTGATGTTACAGAGGTTTCAAAATGATGTAATTTACAAATATAACCTATCATTTGGTCGAATGCTGTCTGACGTGTTTCATACCAATTGTTATAGTCCGTTCTTTATATTCTGATTTTCACTATGCGTTTACTAATCAGGATATAGGGCTCATGGTGGGTGTGACCGGTCAACAGAGGATGCTTACTTCTCCTAGGTACTTGATCCAACTTTTGGTGTTTCCAGGGGCCTGTACTTTCCCTACTCTCCATTTTGTATTCTTTATAGGATTAATGAGATTAATCACTTTTCTACATGTATGTCTTCACTTTTTTATTACCAACAAATTACATTGGCCATATCATTAAGCTTATCAATTATCCTCTTTTTAGGTCCGCTTTGTTCCATTTTTCCAACTTAAATCTTAAAAGGTTACACAAGGATTGCAAATCTTTCAGACTTGTGCAGTAGACATAATATTCTATGATAAAGAGTTTTCATAAATATTATACAGTGTTGTTGGTTGTAGCAAAAATACGCATAATTTTCGGGTTCTAAAATGACTGCCAATCTGTTGGTTATATCGCAAAACAGACACATATAATTAATTCAATAATTCACCATATATCATAAACAGAAGAAAAAAGCGAACAGCAAGACAGATTTTTGTGTGTGTGCATACTTTAATAGTTTGAATCACTTCATGACTGAAGGTGTCTGTATAAATCGATTGATGAAAAATATTAAAATAATTGACACTGAAATTCAATTATTTAATGAAAAACTAATGCAAAGTGGTTTAACATGCTTTGCATAAAACAGTGTTTTACAAAAATGTCATATCCGCACAAAAGATGAATCAGGGGCTGTTTAAAGTAACAGTGAAAAATGGGTTGTCTCCTGTGCAGACAGATTGCAGTCTGTTTAAAATTAAACATATTAATATAATATAAAAATGCTAATTTACATAATAAATTCTGAGCATTTTTACATACATTGAAATAGTAACCGAGTCATCTTGATAAATTTAGTACAAAAACAAATAAACAGCATTGGAATATTTGAATTAGATCGAACATATCTCGAAATCGGAGGAGTCTCCATATTCTGAAAATCTGTCACGACAGTTTAAATGCCCGTCAACTAGCGGGTACGAAGGGGTTATTACACTCGATCTATTTTCTTTTGATGTTTTCACGCTGCCTGGTTCACATGTTGTCATTACAAAGGAGTTTCACAATGTTAAACTAAATAGATTTTCTTAAGCATTTGAATTGCAAACGATCGAAAAAGTATTTCCTGTCTAAAAAATAAAAAAAAAATTTTTTAATTAGAACGTAAATTATTTATTTGTTTTAGGTGTCACTTTAAAGCATTAGAGTAAGCATCAACAAAACAATTTACCATATGTGCGGTCAGGTATATTTTAGAATAAGTCACGATTTAAAAAAAACAAAACTATCGACGTGCCGTTGTACTTTAAGAGATATTCTGAAAATGCCTCTAAGTGATTCAAAAGTTTAAAACATAATGTCTATATATGGCGGCGTTCACATAGCACGCATTTTGTTATACCGGCTACCTGTACTAGAGAGCTGTGTGACAACTCGACCCCATTAACCTATAACAATAGTTTACCTGAGAACAATACCAAGTCTGAGAACTGGGTCGAGTAAATCAATAAATTCTGGGCACCGGTGTTTTGATTGGCTGTCTACGGAGCCAATCGCAGAGCCCGGCCTTGGTATTTTCAGGGGGGTCGTAAGGAGTAATTTGATTTTCAAAGTATTCAAAAGTTAAACTTTATGATATTTTCTCCCTTTTTATGATTAGAAATGTTAGATATAATTATTTCATCATTGTAATTCTGTTATACTCAAAACAATGCATCCTGCAGATTTTTAGCAGAATTATCCTGTCAGTACCTAACGAATTTTTTTTTACCTTGTTGACAAGTTTGCATGTCAACTCTGCATAGTACAGGTATGCAGTTTGAAAAGAGTATTGTAATTGACGAGTCACCGAGGGCGTTCATTCATATTTACATTTTTACTCGCCATTAAATGTGATTTGAAGGTCACAGCTCACATACCCTGGGCAACTTAGGGGAATTTGGAAGACATTGATTACTTTTTTATTGCATACCGACAATAAATCGACTGTACAGATTTGATGTGATACTAAAATTACTCCCAGGTGAAATAGATCTATTTTTAGCTGTTTAAAAACCTGAATACATGTACTTGAATTGTGATTCAATGATTATGATGTTTGTTTTAGATAACCTTATCGATTTTTTTTTTTCAGATGAAAAAGATTTATAGATGATCATGCAGATGGTGTACTTAGGTAAAGCATTTTTTTCCTATGTGGAATAGATTATGTTTCTCTTAAAAGTTATATAGTAATTTAAGTTTCAACCTTTTTTATCTTCTTTCTTAAATATTTTAGCATTGAATAATGGGGGGGGGGGGGGACTTACTAGGAGTATTTTGAACTTAAAATAGCTACAGAAATATCTATATATTGACAGAATACATGAACAGAGAGAGAGAGAGAGAGAGAGAGAGAGAGAGAGAGAGAGCATAAATGTAACTTGCTTGGCAAAAGTTAATGTGGTAAGAGCAAAACTTGTTTGTAATTTATTTTATATGTGGAAGATTTGTTTTTAATATCTATGTGTATCCGGTGTATATAGTTACAAAAATACAAATAAAAATTTCTAAAACGAGTTATGGTTGACTCCTTAGTAACAACAGACAATGCTTGCTGATGCGATAGAACCACTATCTGTTATTCCTCTCTAGACATTCTAGAACGAGTTATGTATCTTTGATTTTGTCCTTTATCAATTGAATCTGTAAATACACGAAATACATGTATTGAGAACTTCAAGTCCTCACGGTCCTTATAAAACTGCAAAATGAAATAAGACGAAAATAAAATACCAGTATAATTAATCTATAAATATAAAAATACATATACATGTACATAATAAACATACAATAAAAGTACCGCCGTCGACTCTTTAGTTTACTGGAATCGGGTGTTGAGAGTTTCTTCTTGTTTTTCTTTACATATAGGCATGCTTGCATGTTGTAACTCTCATCAACCAATGTAAAAATTTGATCACTGTGACGTCATAGATACCCTTTGAGTGCTTCTTTGAACCGATGACATTATATATATGTTATGAAATCATTGTTATCCTATACACGATACGTTATCTATATACATTGTTTATCATGCTGTAATTATACATGTAGGTGTGTTTATTTATGTACATCATTTGTATAGAGATATCACTATAACCTTTGAAAATGTAGGGGTTTTACAAAATATTTGTTTTAAACTATCTATGTTCTTGAATGTAATAAATGTATTATTAACTATATTTGATAAATGCATGCAATATAGTAGTTTACTGCATATTTGAGAACCTTGTTTCTTTGGGACAGTTGCACACCATTGATGAAAAGAAACATCTCATATTAAAACTTCAACAGTAGAAAGTTGATCTGTATGGTGACAAAAATAAATTATTTCTATAATTCATAATATATAATCAGACAAACGTCTTTATCTCGACTCCTCTTGATCACAGTCTCCATTGTGTAATAAAATCGTCCCACCATATGAACAATAATAATTTTAATAAAAAGACTAAAGTATAATCAATGCTTCATTATCCTCAGCTCAATACATATGGTAATATTATTCCCACAATGTCCTAACGTCGGTTGAAATCATTAGTTTTAGGACGTTAATGTTTGTTGTGTCAGCTGGTCTGCATAATCAGCATTTAATTTACCTAATTCAACATACATTCATATAATTTTTTTTCTTTCATATAATAGAGGTGTTCTCTATACTACAGGCAAACCCTTTTGATGTGAAACGTGCGATTGTGAACAAGCTTGTACATGAACAGGCGTATACACAGTTCTCGTCTAATCGCCAACTTTAATTGTTGCACGCTCTAAGTACACTATATAGTTTTAAACTCTCTCTTCCCTTTGTCTTTTGTTTGATGTTCTTAATTTGGTCAGACAGTTTGGGTAATAAAAAGGCGTCTACTCGTTCAAAAGTAAAAACTTCATATACATACAACTTTACTAAATAGTGTTCTTTTCTTGTTGCTTTGTCTGAAGATCATTCTACTGTCAACATCTTACAAGATCTGTATCGTACACTGCTTCTGTCATAGTTGCGGTCCCACATTATCATAAATGTATACATATTTACTGCAGTTGTATAGATGTAAATCACATAAAATCCAGGAAAACGTAATTTCATTCTTAAAACTTAAGAGCAGATTATCATTAAACAAAATTCAAAAGAACTTGTCATCGTTTAGCAATGAAAATATTCAAGAATGACGGATGATATAGAAATGTTACGCTTGTAATTGTCAACTTGCCAACACATTGCTATTTATTTAGAAACCTTTTTCGTAATTATAATTGTGATTTCTTCAAGCCTATTAATAGCTATATCATACTAACATAAAACAAGTCATCTCCGGCGGAGTATATTGTCATCAGACTGCATTCCACGAAAAAATTCAGGTTCCGCTCATAGGTCGACATGCATCCATGTTCTAGATGAATTTTCATCGTCCTTCGAGTTGCATAAAATGTCCGCGTGATCAACTAGTCAGATTTTGTTGAGTTGCATATGTAATTGATTTTTCACTTTCCTCTCTTCGAAGTGGGGTATATCCATAACCAGAAAAGGACTCAAATTAAACTTGCCCTAAAATTACGATTTCATCATACACCAAAAATATATGATGTACATAGTTAATGAATTTGTCTGTATTTAAGGCTTTGATTAAGTAACGGATGCAACATTGTAATAAATCTAGATCTTCTCCTAAGAAACACAAAGGTGACAGCGAACTAGTCAGAATTTTTACTGCCATATTCTTTAATTAATGGAAACAGGGTCTCCTTTGGTGTTACAGAAACTGCAATATCATCTAAGTGTTGCTGCAGCCCAGTGTTCATCGAGCAATCAAAAGACACAAGTCAAAGGGAAGCCATGTGTCCTTGAAGAATTGTCGCATCTTTAATAATTCTGATGCACAGAAAGATAGCACAATTTGTATGGCCATCAATATTGGCATGCCAAAAGTGTTCTGTAACACCAAAAAGAGAGTAAATTTCTCGAGCTAGAATCATACTTTATGATTAGATAGGAACCGAAAGTCGTACCAATCCCATTTTCTCAACATCTGTAGATTATATGTGGCGAAAATGGGGAAAGTGAACAATGAATGACAATCCAGCTTAAATGAAATAACAGATAAAATGAACAGCCACCGTTGCAAAACGAACGGTCGTCAATGCAAAATAATAAATGGTCATTGATCCAAAACCGACTTTCTCGGCGGATTAAGTCCCAGACAATTCGGACCAATACGTATTCGGACATTTCGACCCATACAACTTGGCCCAAAACTCGCACCTGATTCGGTCCATTGACAATAATTTGGTCCAAGATGGTTTGGTCTATTGACAAAAATGAAATTTGCATGTTCGATCAAGCAAAATGAAACTAGAGACAGGCGCGTAGCTACGTTTACGTCAAAACGCCCGGGCGTACACATAAAAAAAACCAACACCTATTAAATGCTACAAACATAGGTGAAAAATAAGTGTCTGTAGTATCTGCGGTACATTAGTCTCCCTATTAGTACTGATATCTTGTTAGTGTTACACCTTTCCGGGTCTAAACCGTTGTCGTTACGGCATGTTTTTCTCTATTAGACCCCTCGCCGTACAATAGGCGTACACATTAATTAACTCAGGCTACGCCACTGAGAGAGGACAAACACATACATACTATGCCAGCACACTTTATGCATCACACGTTTGACAAACAGTGAGCGTGGGGCATAATGTGGCCCCAATCATCGGTAAAGACAGAATAAGCAAAATAAGTAGTGGAACATAATTATCGTATTGTCTATTGTGAACACCATGACTCCTGAACCCATAGTGAGGGTGGCCTATATATGAACCCTTGTTGTTCTTGCTTAGGTCAGTTGCAGTGCCATACAGTAGAACTGCGGTAAGAAGTCAACAAGTACGTAACAAAAAGAAGGATAATCTAGCTGTGAACGGAAATAAACGGGTTTTTTCCCCCTTCTTTTTCCTCGATTGGTTATGTTCTGCAATGAATATCTAGGACATCAACTAACTGCATGCTTTATTAGGCATTCCTTTAGGCATCAAAGGGGGACGTGCATGAATGACTTGGTGACCCTGAGTAGAAAATATAAAGCGTAAAGTCATTGTTATACTTCTAAATATATGAACCCATGACCTGCCATTAATATTAGAATGATTACAAAACGGAGATCCCGACACTGACGATATAAATACACGTACCTGGAAAGGATTGTAAAGCTTTGCTATTTTAAATATATGATACAATAATTTTTAGACGACAGGGTATGGAAATTTTCTTAAGAATTTGTACATCTAACTTATATAAAGTATGTTGTTCGACCTATGCATTTGGCCAGTATGATCAATATAAATTTATGATAATATGTCATATAGAGGGAGAATCAATATATGATGCATATACATGAATGATAGTTCTTAATTTTCTTCAAAGCCCACATTATTGCGCCAAGGAGTTAATTGGAGATTATATACTTTAACATCATGTGCAACGCCTATATATCGCATGTGCCTTGTAAGCGTTGTAAACATCACTAGTTGTAGATCGCATGTTATCATTTGCAGTCATTATTTCTTAAATAAAAGTTAGTCATATATATTCAAAATCGTATAGCTTATAATATTATATCAATTCTATTCAAACACAATATAATTTAACGTTACGTGTGTGGGTTCGAGTCATCACAACTTTAAAATACACTAAACTTGTAAGATTTCAATACACCGTACTAATGTGAGCAAATGATTATTCTCTATAGATATATAATCCAGAAATATACATAAACATAAGTTAGTAGTATAATAAAAAGACCACAAAGCCGATCGAGTATACTCGACTAAAGTAATAGTGTAATGGAGAAAAATCAGAACGCCGGGAAAAAAAACCTAGCCAAATATTTTTCGACGTACTGATTTTTCTATATAATATATATATATATATATATATATATATATATATATATATATATATATTCAATAACTTCTTTTTTCTTGGTATCGGGGTAGAATAAAGTCAAAAAATAAAATCCAATACTTTATCTATAAGTTTGAGTATTGGATTTTATGTGTGTGTGTGTAAGGCGCGATACAAATAGGGCGGTCCTTCGAACGAGACCGCAAAACCGGAGGCCCCATTTCAAAAGCAGGCGTGGCACGATAAAGATCCCTCCCTGCTCAAATCCCGTGGGGATCCGGGTTAGAATGGATACTCAGTACCCCTTGCTTTTCGTAAGAGGCGACTAAATGGGGCGGTCCTTCGAATGAGACGGCAAAAACCGAGGTCTCGTGTCACAGCAGGTGTGGTACGATAAAGATCCCCTTGCTCAAAGGCCGTAAGCGTCGAGCATAAGCCTATATTTTGCAGCCCTCCACCGGCAACGGTGATGTCTCCCTATGAGTGAAAGATTTTCGGACGGAACGTTTAACATATACAACCACACACACACCACACACACACACACACACACACAGAGAGAGAGAGAGAGAGAGAGAGATACATGTAGATTTTAATGTAAGCTTACGTCTCTTAAGAAAGTTGTGCAAAATTACTATTGCTGTGTATTGCTATGTGTTTTGTGTATGGTCTACTCTCTTTACTGCGCTCAATCCCGTTAGTATTGATCAGTATATGTTCACTAAGACTGCATATTTTTCTCATTCCGTTCCAAGGGTTATGCTTTTTTTCTTTATGCATTTTTTACGATGAGACAAAATGTTTACTTTTGATTATCAACACTGAAGACCTTTAGAAATATTCTTTGAATCAGGATATCCCTTTGATCTATAATTCATTATGTTTATTTTTTAAACATCAGGACAATGCCAAATGTTTAAATACCCGTACATTTGCCACTGGTAGAGCGTAAAGCGATTTGCATAATGTATTTATAGAATTTGTTCTGTCGGGTATGTTAGGGGATTCCCGGGATTTACTTTGACAATAAAAGTCACGACTTTGAATACCCAAATGTGATAGGCCTGTCCATTGAATAGGAAGATGTTAGGTCCATCGGGTATTTTGACTTGATAAGGCACATGTTGGAACCAGCCAGTCATAAGTTTAATATATAGACAACATATATATTTAAGAATGGAAATTTGAGAACGTGTAATATAGTGAATTATATACCACATGAATTTTGGCGCAATGTTGGGCTTTGGATTACTGAAATCCATTGTGTTAAAATTGCATGTTTTAGGTTTTTCCACAGCTAATATCTCGGGAACGGGGTAAGGGGATCATATCAAAATTCCCTATGGGTGCATTAGACAACGCTAAATTTAAAGCTATTTCATGTTATCGCAAGTTATGTCAATAAATCCCAAAAAGAAATATTTATTTATTTTCTACATATAAAAACATTGAAAAATCCGCGGTTGTTCTACACTTAATTTCCATTACGGGTTTGAAAATTAAAAAAAAAATTCATATCCAAGTGAATTTTATTTTGCTGAATCATACACATGTTTTCATAGATAAAAAATGTTGTAAGCAGGTACAGTTCTTGTCGGTAAAATGGTAATGAAATGATAGGAAAGCAAAAATTAGTTGAGGTTACAATCATAACGCTATCTTAGAAGTTACAATCAGAACGTTATCTGAGGTTACAATCAGAACGCTATCTTAGAAGTTACAATCATAACGTTAGTTGAAAGGTTACTGTCAATACGTTAGTTGAAAAGTTACAGTCCTAGCGTTAGTTGAGAGGTCACAGTCCCAAGGTTAGTTGAGATATTATTGTCATAACGCTAGTTGAGAGGTTGATGTCCTAACGTTAGTTGAGGGGTTAGATTGAGTGATACACATGTTTGAGTGAAAGTATCAAACTGGAAAGGAGAGGAACACTATAAAGGAAGGAAGCACATACATATACCTGTATTAACTAGAATCAATGAAGAGAATTATAAACAAATAAAGGCACGTAAATCAAAGAGCAGTTTCATTATACATGTATTTCTAATGAGCTTGATTTGGGAAATGTTTAATTCCTCTTCCTCGATTGTACTGTACGTTTTTCATATTCTTTGTATCATGCTGTGCTATTGAATTCAATTAAACATCATGCGTAAGAACTGCATTATGTCCTCCTGTCCACATTGTGCTTGGAGCAAATATTAATGACAATCGATGGTTTTCATAATGGCAGTTGCACACCATGTCACAAAAGGCAATTTCTCTCTCGAAATGCAAGGCATGTGTCTTTGATTAAAATTTTGTTGGACTTTTCAAAATACAAAATATTTATCCCTTATTGGCTGACTGAAGTTCACACATGTATTTACTATTGGGAAAAAAATGAATATTTTATCTCACATATAATTATTCATTCCTAAACTTGATTAATTATGGTAAACAACTAATACATGATATAAGCATCTAACTTACAGTATAATATATCTGAGATTATCTTAGTTTCACAAAGAAAAAAGATTTGTGTGGTAACCCACACGTCTGAAGTTTATACATTTTTCATAAGAGTGTACTCATTTTTCTGTTTTGTATTCTAACCTATATTGCTATTAAACCTTTCTTTTCATCTTTCTCTTTTCATCTTTCTCTCTTTTCTAAATACTCATAGCCTATCCAAACACATTACCGTGTTGATTATTGTAGAATAGAGAAATGCCGCATAATATGCTATTATGCCCTAAAACACATCCCACATGAACTATAAAGCATTGTTCCTCAGCGACCAGACGAAAAATTAAAATAATAGTTAATGAAAAATGTGAAGATAATGAACAGTGATCAAAGATTAATTAATGAAATTGATCTAAATGTTTAATCACTATTGATTTATTTGGAAAAAAACAAATGATTTCAATTTACACAAAGGACAAGGGACGTTATTGGCTATATACCGCCGAGATTTTTTTCATTTTTTCAACTTTCATACTATGCTTAATTATTCTTTTTATTTACACAACTAGGATGTTCTTCTAATCCCACTTGCATGAAAATGACGTAATATTTTATTATGACGTCATGAATATACGCTAAAGTTGAGCTGTTTAGCGGAATCTGTTGATTTGAAATAAATTATGAATAAACTTTAGCAAAAACAAATACTTTTGCATGCAACAACCAGATTTATATTTTGCATGTTTAATTATCCATTAATATTCTTCTTTCATTATCAATATGGTGTCGGTTGTTGGCTGCAAACAATATGAATTTTAAAAAAGAATGAATGCGAAATCGGCTATTTTTGATACGCAAAGTCAATATTTTGCATGTTATAGAACTGAAAAATAATAATACTTTTGCATGCAACAACCAGATTTATATTTTGCATGTTTGATTATCCATTAATATTCTTCTTTCATTATCAATATGGTGTCGGTTGTTGGCTGCAAACAATATGAATTTTTAAAAAAGAATGAATGCGAAATCGGCTGTTTTTGATACGCAAAGTCAATATTTTGCATGTTATAGAACTAAAGAAAAAAAAAACTTTTGCATGCAACAACCAGATTTATATTTTGCATGTTTAATTATCCATTAATATTCTTCTTTCGTTATCAATATGGTGTCGGTTGTTGGCTGCAAACAATATGAATTTTAAAAAAGAATGAATACGTAAATCGGCCGTTTTCGTTACGCAAAGTCAATATTTTGCATGTTATAGAACTGAAGCAAACTGTTCCATCATTTAACCTCATAAACTTTTACTTACTCTGC